>NW_026109098.1:0-95301 GCF_024516045.1 Bombus affinis
TCTAGTCCCAACCCCACAACCGATCCGACACGTTCGCAAATTTGAATATGTCGCCATCATATCGAATAATGAACGCAAGATGGATTGGTTTTAGGTTAGGCTATAGTTTTCGAGCGAGCGCAGCGAGCGAGTGACGCGTATAGGTGTGTCATAAACCAACGGTTTGGCACATACGGACATTGAAATATTCGCACCAGCCCGAGGAGCCGGAAGTATTTATCCTATTGCCTACCGATACATGTTTACAGTTTATGAATAGTTTCACATATATAGTACTATTTCCACATAGTACAGTGCAATGTGATGTCCGAAATGGCTGACAAAATTAGGTACTAGCACGATATATAAGCAAGGCAATATAAGGTATATGTATAGCTTGGAAATTTTGACCGTTGCATGCTCGCTCCGCTCGCTCGTAAAAATCTGGTCCAACCTCACAACCGATCCCACACGTTCGCAAATTCGAAACATGTCGCCACCATATCGAATAATGAACGGAAGATGGATTGGTTTTAGGTTAGGCTATAGCTTTCGTGCGAGCGCAGCGAACGAGAGACGCGTAAAGGTGTGTCACAAACCATCGGTTTGGAACATACGGACATTGATATATTCGCACCAGCCCGAGGAGCCGGAAGTCTTTATCCTATTGCCTTCTGACAAATGTTTACGGTTTACAAATAGTTTCACATAATTAGTACCGTTTCCTCATAGTACAGTGCAACGTGATGTCCGAAATGGCAGACAAAATTAGGTAATAACACGACATATATGCAAGGGAATATAAGGTGTATGTATAGGTTGGAAATTGTGATCGTTGCTCGCTCGCTCCGCTTGCTCGAAAAAATCTAGTCCAACCTCACAACCGATCCGACACGTTCGCAAATTTGAAATATGTCGCCATCATATCGAATAATGAACGCAAGATGGATTGGTTTTAGGTTAGGCTATAGTTTTCGAGCGAGCGCAGCGAGCGAGTGACGCGTATAGGTGTGTCATAAACCAACGGTTTGGCACATACGGACATTGAAATATTCGCACCAGCCCGAGGAGCCGGGAAGTATTTATCCTATTGCCTACCGATACATGTTTACAGTTTATGAATAGTTTCACATATATAGTACTATTTCCACATAGTACAGTGCAATGTGATGTCCGAAATGGCTGACAAAATTAGGTACTAGCACGATATATAAGCAAGGCAATATAAGGTATATGTATAGCTTGGAAATTTTGACCGTTGCATGCTCGCTCCGCTCGCTCGTAAAAATCTGGTTCAACCTCACAACCGATCCCACACGTTCGCAAATTCGAAACATGTCGCCACCATATCGAATAATGAACGGAAGATGGATTGGTTTTAGGTTAGGCTATAGCTTTCGTGCGAGCGCAGCGAACGAGAGACGCGTAAAGGTGTGTCACAAACCATCGGTTTGGAACATACGGACATTGATATATTCGCACCAGCCCGAGGAGCCGGAAGTCTTTATCCTATTGCCTTCTGACAAATGTTTACGGTTTACCAATCGTTTCACATAATTAGTACCGTTTCCTCATAGTACAGTGCAACGTGATGTCCGAAATGGCAGACAAAATTAGGTAATAACACGACATATATGCAAGGGAATATAAGGTGTATGTATAGGTTGGAAATTGTGATCGTTGCTCGCTCGCTCCGCTTGCTCGAAAAAATCTAGTCCAACCTCACAACCGATCCGACACGTTCGCAAATTCGAAATATGTCGCAACCATATCGAATAATGAACGGAAGATGGATTGGTTTTTAGGTTAGGCCATAGCTTTCGTGCGAGCGCAGCGAACGAGAGACGCGTAAAGGTGTGTCACAAACCAACGGTTTGGCACATACGGACATTGAAATATTCGCACCAGCCCGAGGAGCAGGAAGTCTTTATCCTATTGCCTTCTGACAAATGTTTACGGTTTACCAATAGTTTCACATAATTAGTACCGTTTCCTCATAGTACAGTGCAACGTGATGTCCGAAATGGCTGACACAATTAGGTACAAGCACGAAATATATGCAAGACAATATATGGTATATGTATGGCTTGGAAATTGTGACCGTTGCTCGCTCGCTCCGCTCGCTCATAAAAATCTAGTCCAACCTCACAACCGATCCGACACGTTCGCAAATTTGAAATATGTCGCCATCATATCGAATAATGAACGCAAGATGGATTGGTTTTAGGTTAGGCTATAGTTTTCGAGCGAGCGCAGCGAGCGTGGGACGCGTATAGGTGTGTCATAAACCAACGGTTTGGCTCATACGGACATTGAAATATTCGCACCAGCCCGAGGAGCCGGATGTCTTTATCCTATTGACTACTGACAAATGTTTACCGTTTATGAATAGTTTCACATAAATAGTACTATTTCCTCATAGTACAGTGCAATGTGATGTCCGAAATGGCTGACAAAATTAGGTAATAACACAAAATATATGGAAGGCAATATAAGGTATATGTATAGCTTGGAAATTGTGACCGTTGCTCGCTCGCTCCGCTCGCTCGTAAAAATCTAGTCCAACCTCACAACCGATCCCACACGTTCGCAAATTCGAAATATGTCGCCACCATATCGAATAATGAACGGAAGATGGATTGGTTTTAGGTTAGGCCATAGCTTTCGTGCGAGCGCAGCGAACGAGAGACGCGTAAAGGTGTGTCACAAACCAACGGTTTGGCACATACGGACATTGAAATATTCGCACCAGCCCGAGGAGCCGGATGTCTTTATCCTATTGCCTTCTGACAAATGTTTACGGTTTACCAATATTTTCACATAATTAGTACCGTTTCCTCATAGTACAGTGCAACGTGATGTCCGAAATGGCTGACAAAATTAGGTACAAGCACGAAATATATGCAAGACAATATAAGGTGTATGTGTAGCTTGGAAATTGTGACCGTTGCTCGCTCGCTCCGCTCGCTCGTAAAATCTAGTCCAACCCCACAACCGATCCGACACGTTCGCAAATTTGAAATATGTCGCCATCATATCGAATAATGAACGCAAGATGGATTGGTTTTAGGTTAGGCTATAGTTTTCGAGCGAGCGCAGCGAGCGAGTGACGCGTATAGGTGTGTCATAAACCAACGGTTTGGCACATACGGACATTGAAATATTCGCACCAGCCCGGGGAGCCGGAAGTATTTATCCTATTGCCTACCGATACATGTTTACAGTTTATGACTAGTTTCACATATATAGTACTATTTCCACATAGTACAGTGCAATGTGATGTCCGAAATGGCTGACAAAATTAGGTACTAGCACGAAATATAAGCAAGGCAATATAAGGTATATGTATAGCTTGGAAATTTTGACCGTTGCACGCTCGCTCCGCTCGCTCGTAAAAATCTGGTCCAACCTCACAACCGATCCCACACGTTCGCAAATTCGAAACATGTCGCCACCATATCGAATAATGAACGGAAGATGGATTGGTTTTAGGTTAGGCTATAGCTTTCGTGCGAGCGCAGCGAACGAGAGACGCGTAAAGGTGTGTCACAAACCATCGGTTTGGCACATACGGACATTGATATATTCGCACCAGCCCGAGGAGCCAGAAGTCTTTATCCTATTGCCTTCTGACAAATGTTTACGGTTTACCAATAGTTTCACATAATTAGTACCGTTTCCTCATAGTACAGTGCAATGTGATGTTCGAAATGGCTGACAAAATTAGGTAATAACACGAAATATATGGAAGGCAATATAAGGTATATGTATAGCTTGGAAATTGTGACCGGTGCTCGCTCGCTCCGCTCGCTCGTAAAAATCTAGTCCAACCTCACAACCGATCCCACACGTTCGCAAATTTGAAATATGTCGCCACCATATCGAATAATGAACGGAAGATGGATTGGTTTTAGGTTAGGCTATAGCTTTCGTGCAAGCGCAGCGAACGGAGACGCGTAAAGGTGTGTCACAAACCATCGGTTTGGCTCATACGGACATTGAAATATTCGCACCAGCCCGAGGAGCCGGATGTCTTTATCCTATTGACTACTGACAAATGTTTACAGTTTATGAATAGTTTCACATAAATAGTACTATTTCCTCATAGTACAGTGCAATGTGATGTCCGAAATGGCTGACAAAATTAGGTAATAACACGAAATATATGGAAGGCAATATAAGGTATATGTATAGCTTGGAAATTGTGACCGTTGCTCGCTCGCTCCGCTCGCTCGTAAAAATCTAGTCCAACCTCACAACCGATCCCACACGTTCGCAAATTCGAAATATGTCGCCACCATATCGAATAATGAACGCAAGATGGATTGGTTTTAGGTTAGGCTATAGTTTTCGAGCGAGCAGAGCGAGCGAGTGACGCGTATAGGTGTGTCATAAACCAACGGTTTGGCACATACGGACATTGAAATATTCGCACCAGCCCGAGGAGCCGGAAGTATTTATCCTATTGCCTACCGATACATGTTTACAGTTTATGAATAGTTCCACATATATAGTACTATTTCCACATAGTACAGTGCAATGTGATGTCCGAAATGGCTGACAAAATTAGGTACTAGCACGAAATATATGCAAGGCAATATAAGGTATATGTATAGCTTGGCAATTTTGACCGTTGCACGCTCGCTCCGCTCGCTCGTAAAAATCTGGTCCAACCTCACAACCGATCCCACACGTTCGCAAATTCGAAACATGTCGCCACCATATCGAATAATGAACGGAAGATGGATTGGTTTTAGGTTAGGCTATAGCTTTCGTGCGAGCGCAGCGAACGAGAGACGCGTAAAGGTGTGTCACAAACCATCGGTTTGGCACATACGGACATTGATATATTCGCACCAGCCCGAGGAGCCAGAAGTCTTTATCCTATTGCCTTCTGACAAATGTTTACGGTTTACCAATAGTTTCACATAATTAGTACCGTTTCCTCATAGTACAGTGCAATGTGATGTTCGAAATGGCTGACAAAATTAGGTAATAACACGAAATATATGGAAGGCAATATAAGGTATATGTATAGCTTGGAAATTGTGACCGGTGCTCGCTCGCTCCGCTCGCTCGTAAAAATCTAGTCCAACCTCACAACCGATCCCACACGTTCGCAAATTTGAAATATGTCGCCACCATATCGAATAATGAACGGAAGATGGATTGGTTTTAGGTTAGGCTATAGCTTTCGTGCAAGCGCAGCGAACGAGAGACGCGTAAAGGTGTGTCACAAACCATCGGTTTGGCTCATACGGACATTGAAATATTCGCACCAGCCCGAGGAGCCGGATGTCTTTATCCTATTGACTACTGACAAATGTTTACAGTTTATGAATAGTTTCACATAAATAGTACTATTTCCTCATAGTACAGTGCAATGTGATGTCCGAAATGGCTGACAAAATTAGGTAATAACACGAAATATATGGAAGGCAATATAAGGTATATGTATAGCTTGGAAATTGTGACCGTTGCTCGCTCGCTCCGCTCGCTCGTAAAAATCTAGTCCAACCTCACAACCGATCCCACACGTTCGCAAATTCGAAATATGTCGCCACCATATCGAATAATGAACGCAAGATGGATTGGTTTTAGGTTAGGCTATAGTTTTCGAGCGAGCAGAGCGAGCGAGTGACGCGTATAGGTGTGTCATAAACCAACGGTTTGGCACATACGGACATTGAAATATTCGCACCAGCCCGAGGAGCCGGAAGTATTTATCCTATTGCCTACCGATACATGTTTACAGTTTATGAATAGTTCCACATATATAGTACTATTTCCACATAGTACAGTGCAATGTGATGTCCGAAATGGCTGACAAAATTAGGTACTAGCACGAAATATATGCAAGGCAATATAAGGTATATGTATAGCTTGGCAATTTTGACCGTTGCACGCTCGCTCCGCTCGCTCGTAAAAATCTGGTCCAACCTCACAACCGATCCCACACGTTCGCAAATTCGAAACATGTCGCCACCATATCGAATAATGAACGGAAGATGGATTGGTTTTAGGTTAGGCTATAGCTTTCGTGCGAGCGCAGCGAACGAGAGACGCGTAAAGGTGTGTCACAAACCATCGGTTTGGCACATACGGACATTGATATATTCGCACCAGCCCGAGGAGCCGGAAGTCTTTATCCTATTGCCTCCTGACATATGTTTACGGTTTACCAATAGTTTCACATAATTAGTACCGTTTCCTCATAGTACAGTGCAGCGTGATGTCCGAAATGGCCGACAAAATTAGGTACAAGCACGAAATATATGCAAGACAATATATGGTATATGTATAGGTTGGAAATTGTGATCGTTGCTCGCTCGCTCCGCTTGCTAGAAAAAATCTAGTCCAACCTCACAACCGATCCGACACGTTCGCAAATTTGAAATATGTCGCCATCATATCGAATAATGAACGCAAGATGGATTGGTTTTAGGTTAGGCTATAGTTTTCGAGCGAGCGCAGCGAGCGAGTGACGCGTATAGGTGTGTCATAAACCAACGGTTTGGCACATACGGACATTGAAATATTCGCACCAGCCCGAGGTGCCGGATGTCTTTATCCTATTGACTACTGACAAATGTTTACAGTTTATGAATAGTTTCACATAAATAGTACTATTTCCTCATAGTACAGTGCAATGTGATGTCCGAAATGGCTGACAAAATTAGGTAATAACACGAAATATATGGAAGGCAATATAAGGTATATGTATAGCTTGGAAATTGTGACCGTTGCTCGCTCGCTCCGCTCGCTCGTAAAAATCTAGTCCAACCTCACAACCGACCCCACACGTTCGCAAATTCGAAACATGTCGCCACCATATCGAATAATGAACGGAAGATGGATTGGTTTTAGGTTAGGCTATAGCTTTCGTGCGAGCGCAGCGAACTAGAGACGCGTAAAGGTGTGTCACAAACCATCGGTTTGGCACATACGGACATTGATATATTCGCACCAGCCCGAGGAGCCGGAAGTCTTTATCCTATTGCCTTCTGACAAATGTTTACGGTTTACCAATATTTTCACATTATTAGTACTGTTTCCTCATAGTACAGTGCAACGTGATGTCCGAAATGGCTGACAAAATTAGGTACAAGCACGAAATATATGCAAGACAATATAAGGTGTGTGTATAGCTTGGAAATTGTGACCGTTGCTCGCTCGCTCCGCTCGCTCGTAAAAATCTAGTCCAACCCCACAACCGATCCGACACGTTCGCAAATTTGAAATATGTCGCCATCATATCGAATAATGAACGCAAGATGGATTGGTTTTAGGTTAGGCTATAGTTTTCGAGCGAGCGCAGCGAGCGAGTGACGCGTATAGGTGTGTCATAAACCAACGGTTTGGCACATACGGACATTGAAATATTCGCACCAGCCCGAGGAGCCGGAAGTATTTATCCTATTGCCTACCGATACATGTTTACAGTTTATGAATAGTTTCACATATATAGTACTATTTCCACATAGTACAGTGCAATGTGATGTCCGAAATGGCTGACAAAATTAGGTACTAGCACGAAATATAAGCAAGGCAATATAAGGTATATGTATAGCTTGGAAATTTTGACCGTTGCACGCTCGCTCCGCTCGCTCGTAAAAATCTGGTCCAACCTCACAACCGATCCCACACGTTCGCAAATTCGAAACATGTCGCCACCATATCGAATAATGAACGGAAGATGGATTGGTTTTAGGTTAGGCTATAGCTTTCGTGCGAGCGCAGCGAACGAGAGACGCGTAAAGGTGTGTCACAAACCATCGGTTTGGCACATACGGACATTGTTATATTCGCACCAGCCCGAGGAGCCGGAAGTCTTTATCCTATTGCCTTCTGACAAATGTTTACGGTTTACCAATAGTTTCACATAATTAGTACCGTTTCCTCATAGTACAGTGCAACGTGATGTCCGAAATGGCAGACAAAATTAGGTAATAACACGACATATATGCAAGGCAATATAAGGTGTATGTATAGGTTGGAAATTGTGATCGTCGCTCGCTCGCTCCGCTTGCTCGAAAAAATCTAGTCCAACCTCACAACCGATCCGACACGTTCGCAAATTTGAAATATGTCGCCATCATATCGAATAATGAACGCAAGATGGATTGGTTTTAGGTTAGGCTATAGTTTTCGAGCGAGCGCAGCGAGCGTGGGACGCGTATAGGTGTGTCATAAACCCACGGTTTGGCTCATACGGACATTGAAATATTCGCACCAGCCCGAGGAGCCGGATGTCTTTATCCTATTGACTACTGACAAATGTTTACAGTTTATGAATAGTTTCACATAAATAGTACTATTTCCTCATAGTACAGTGCAATGTGATGTCCGAAATGGCTGACAAAATTAGGTAATAACACGAAATATATGGAAGGCAATATAAGGTATATGTATAGCTTGGAAATTGTGACCGTTGCTCGCTCGCTCCGCTCGCTCGTAAAAATCTAGTCCAACCTCACAACCGATCCCACACGTTCGCAAATTCGAAATATGTCGCCACCATATCGAATAATGAACGGAAGATGGATTGGTTTTAGGTTAGGCCATAGCTTTCGTGCGAGCGCAGCGAACTAGAGACGCGTAAAGGTGTGTCACAAACCATCGGTTTGGCACATACGGACATTGATATATTCGCACCAGCCCGAGGAGCCGGAAGTCTTTATCCTATTGCCTTCTGACAAATGTTTACGGTTTACCAATATTTTCACATTATTAGTACTGTTTCCTCATAGTACAGTGCAACGTGATGTCCGAAATGGCTGACAAAATTAGGTACAAGCACGAAATATATGCAAGACAATATAAGGTGTGTGTATAGCTTGGAAATTGTGACCGTTGCTCGCTCGCTCCGCTCGCTCGTAAAAATCTAGTCCAACCCCACAACCGATCCGACACGTTCGCAAATTTGAAATATGTCGCCATCATATCGAATAATGAACGCAAGATGGATTGGTTTTAGGTTAGGCTATAGTTTTCGAGCGAGCGCAGCGAGCGAGTGACGCGTATAGGTGTGTCATAAACCAACGGTTTGGCACATACGGACATTGAAATATTCGCACCAGCCCGAGGAGCCGGAAGTATTTATCCTATTGCCTACCGATACATGTTTACAGTTTATGAATAGTTTCACATATATAGTACTATTTCCACATAGTACAGTGCAATGTGATGTCCGAAATGGCTGACAAAATTAGGTACTAGCACGAAATATAAGCAAGGCAATATAAGGTATATGTATAGCTTGGAAATTTTGACCGTTGCTCGCTCGCTCCGCTCGCTCGTAAAAATCTAGTCCAACCTCACAACCGATCCGACACGTTCGCAAATTTGAAATATGTCGCCATCATATCGAATAATGAACGCAAGATGGATTGGTTTTAGGTTAGGCTATAGTTTTCGAGCGAGCGCAGCGAGCGTGGGACGCGTATAGGTGTGTCATAAACCAACGGTTTGGCTCATACGGACATTGAAATATTCGCACCAGCCCGAGGAGCCGGATGTCTTTATCCTATTGACTACTGACAAATGTTTACGGTTTACCAATAGTTTCACATAATTAGTACCTTTTCCTCATAGTACAGTGCAACGTGATGTCCGAAATGGCTGACAAAATTAGGTACAAGCACGAAATATATGCAAGACAATATAAGGTGTATGTATAGGTTGGAAATTGTGATCGTTGCTCGCTCGCTCCGCTCGCTCGAAAGAATCTGGTCCAACCTCACAACCGATCCCACACGTTCGCAAATTCGAAACATGTCGCCACCATATCGAATAATGAACGGAAGATGGATTGGTTTTAGGTTAGGCTATAGCTTTCGTGCGAGCGCAGCGAGCGAGTGACGCGTATAGGTGTGTCACAAACCATCGGTTTGGCACATACGGACATTGATATATTCGCACCAGCCCGAGGAGCCGGAAGTCTTTATCCTATTGCCTTCTGACAAATGTTTACGGGTTACCAATATTTTCACATAATTAGTACCATTTCCTCATAGTACAGTGCAACGTGATGTCCGAAATGGCTGACAAAATTAGGTACAAGCACGAAATATATGCAAGACAATATAAGGTGTATGTATAGCTTGGAAATTGTGACCGTTGCTCGCTCGCTCCGCTCGCTCGTAAAAATCTAGTCCAACCCCACAACCGATCCGACACGTTCGCAAATTTGAAATATGTCGCCATCATATCGAATAATGAACGCAAGATGGATTGGTTTTAGGTTAGGCTATAGTTTTCGAGCGAGCGCAGCGAGCGTGGGACGCGTATAGGTGTGTCATAAACCAACGGTTTGGCTCATACGGACATTGAAATATTCGCACCAGCCCGAGGAGCCGGAAGTATTTATCCTATTGCCTCCTGACAAATGTTTACGGTTTACCAATAGTTTCACATAATTAGTACCGTTTCCTCATAGTACAGTGCAGCGTGATGTCCGAAATGGCTGACAAAATTAGGTACAAGCACGAAATATATGCAAGACAATATATGGTATATGTATAGGTTGGAAATTGTGATCGTTGCTCGCTCGCTCCGCTTGCTAGAAAAAATCTAGTCCAACCTCACAACCGATCCGACACGTTCGCAAATTTGAAATATGTCGCCATCATATCGAATAATGAACGCAAGATGGATTGGTTTTAGGTTAGGCTATAGTTTTCGAGCGAGCGCAGCGAGCGAGTGACGCGTATAGGTGTGTCATAAACCAACGGTTTGGCACATACGGACATTGAAATATTCGCACCAGCCCGAGGAGCCGGAAGTATTTATCCTATTGCCTACCGATGCATGTTTACAGTTTATGAATAGTTTCACATATATAGTACTATTTCCACATAGTACAGTGCAATGTGATGTCCGAAATGGCTGACAAAATTAGGTACTAGCACGAAATATAAGCAAGGCAATATAAGGTATATGTATAGCTTGGAAATTTTGACCCTTGCACGCTCGCTCCGCTCGCTCGTAAAAATCTGGTCCAACCTCACAACCGATCCCACACGTTCGCAAATTCGAAACATGTCGACACCATATCGAATAATGAACGGAAGATGGATTGGTTTTAGGTTAGGCTATAGCTTTCGTGCGAGCGCAGCGAACGAGAGACGCGTAAAGGTGTGTCACAAACCATCGGTTTGGCACATACGGACATTGATATATTCGCACCAGCCCGAGGAGCCGGAAGTCTTTATCCTATTGCCTCCTGACAAATGTTTACGGTTTACCAATAGTTTCACATAATTAGTACCGTTTCCTCATAGTACAGTGCAGCGTGATGTCCGAAATGGCTGACAAAATTAGGTACAAGCACGAAATATATGCAAGACAATATATGGTATATGTATAGGTTGGAAATTGTGATCGTTGCTCGCTCGCTCCGCTTGCTAGAAAAAATCTAGTCCAACCTCACAACCGATCCGACACGTTCGCAAATTTGAAATATGTCGCCATCATATCGAATAATGAACGCAAGATGGATTGGTTTTAGGTTAGGCTATAGTTTTCGAGCGAGCGCAGCGAGCGAGTGACGCGTATAGGTGTGTCATAAACCAACGGTTTGGCACATACGGACATTGAAATATTCGCACCAGCCCGAGGTGCCGGATGTCTTTATCCTATTGACTACTGACAAATGTTTACAGTTTATGAATAGTTTCACATAAATAGTACTATTTCCTCATAGTACAGTGCAATGTGATGTCCGAAATGGCTGACAAAATTAGGTAATAACACGAAATATATGGAAGGCAATATAAGGTATATGTATAGCTTGGAAATTGTGACCGTTGCTCGCTCGCTCCGCTCGCTCGTAAAAATCTAGTCCAACCTCACAACCGATCCCACACGTTCGCAAATTCGAAATATGTCGCCACCATAACGAATAATGAACGGAAGATGGATTGGTTTTAGGTTAGGCCATAGCTTTCGTGCGGGCGCAGCGAACGAGAGACGCGTAAAGGTGTGTCACAAACCAACGGTTTGGCACATACGGACATTGAAATATTCGCACCAGCCCGAGGAGCCGGAAGTCTTTATCCTATTGCCTTCTGACAAATGTTTACGGTTTACCAATAGTTTCACATAATTAGTACCGTTTCCTCATAGTACAGTGCAACGTGATGTCCGAAATGGCTGACAAAATTAGGTACAAGCACGAAATATATGCAAGACAATATAAGGTGTATGTATAGGTTGGAAATTGTGATCGTTGCTCGCTCGCTCCGCTCGCTCGAAAAAATCTGGTCCAACCTCACAACCGATCCCACACGTTCGCAAATTCGAAACATGTCGCCACCATATCGAATAATGAACGGAAGATGGATTGGTTTTAGGTTAGGCTATAGCTTTCGTGCGAGCGCAGCGAACTAGAGACGCGTAAAGGTGTGTCACAAACCATCGGTTTGGCACATACGGACATTGATATATTCGCACCAGCCCGAGGAGCCGGAAGTCTTTATCCTATTGCCTTCTGACAAATGTTTACGATTTACCAATATTTTCACATTATTAGTACTGTTTCCTCATAGTACAGTGCAACGTGATGTCCGAAATGGCTGACACAATTAGGTACAAGCACGAAATATATGCAAGACAATATATGGTATATGTATAGCTTGGAAATTGTGACCGTTGCTCGCTCGCTCCGCTCGCTCGTAAAAATCTAGTCCAACCTCACAACCGATCCGACACGTTCGCAAATTTGAAATATGTCGCCATCATATCGAATAATGAACGCAAGATGGATTGGTTTTAGGTTAGGCTATAGTTTTCGAGCGAGCGCAGCGAGCGTGGGACGCGTATAGGTGTGTCATAAACCAACGGTTTGGCTCATACGGACATTGAAATATTCGCACCAGCCCGAGGAGCCGGATGTCTTTATCCTATTGACTACTGACAAATGTTTACCGTTTATGAATAGTTTCACATAAATGGTACTATTTCCTCATAGTACAGTGCAATGTGATGTCCGAAATGGCTGACAAAATTAGGTAATAACACAAAATATATGGAAGGCAATATAAGGTATATGTATAGCTTGGAAATTGTGACAGTTGCTCGCTCGCTCCGCTCGCTCGTAAAAATCTAGTCCAACCTCACAACCGATCCCACACGTTCGCAAATTCGAAATATGTCGCCACCATATCGAATAATGAACGGAAGATGGATTGGTTTTAGGTTAGGCCATAGCTTTCGTGCGAGCGCAGCGAACGAGAGACGCGTAAAGGTGTGTCACAAACCAACGGTTTGGCACATACGGACATTGAAATATTCGCACCAGACCGAGGAGCCGGATGTCTTTATCCTATTGCCTTCTGACAAATGTTTACGGTTTACCAATATTTTCACATAATTAGTACCGTTTCCTCATAGTACAGTGCAACGTGATGTCCGAAATGGCTGACAAAATTAGGTACAAGCACGAAATATATGCAAGACAATATAAGGTGTATGTATAGCTTGGAAATTGTGACCGTTGCTCGCTCGCTCCGCTCGCTCGTAAAAATCTAGTCCAACCCCACAACCGATCCGACACGTTCGCAAATATGAAATATGTCGCCATCATATCGAATAATGAACGCAAGATGGATTGGTTTTAGGTTAGGCTATAGTTTTCGAGCGAGCGCAGCGAGCGAGTGACGCGTATAGGTGTGTCATAAACCAACGGTTTGGCACATACGGACATTGAAATATTCGCACCAGCCCGAGGAGCCGGAAGTATTTATCCTATTGCCTACCGATACATGTTTACAGTTTATGAATAGTTTCACATATATAGTACTATTTCCACATAGTACAGTGCAATGTGATGTCCGAAATGGCTGACAAAATTAGGTACTAGCACGAAATATAAGCAAGGCAGTATAAGGTATATGTATAGCTTGGAAATTTTGACCGTTGCACGCTCGCTCCGCTCGCTCGTAAAAATCTGGTCCAACCTCACAACCGATCCCACACGTTCGCAAATTCGAAACATGTCGCCACCATATCGAATAATGAACGGAAGATGGATTGGTTTTAGGTTAGGCTATAGCTTTCGTGCGAGCGCAGCGAACGAGAGACGCGTAAAGGTGTGTCACAAACCATCGGTTTGGCACATACGGACATTGATATATTCGCACCAGCCCGAGGAGCCGGAAGTCTTTATCCTATTGCCTTCTGACAAATGTTTACGGTTTACCAATAGTTTCACATAATTAGTACCGTTTCCTCATAGTACAGTGCAACGTGATGTCCGAAATGGCAGACAAAATTAGGTAATAAGACGACATATATGCAAGGCAATATAAGGTGTATGTATAGGTTGGAAATTGTGATCGTTGCTCGCTCGCTCCGCTTGCTCGAAAAATCTAGTCCAACCTCACAACCGATCCGACACGTTCGCAAATTTGAAATATGTCGCCATCATATCGAATAATGAACGCAAGATGGATTGGTTTTAGGTTAGGCTATAGTTTTCGAGCGAGCGCAGCGAGCGTGGGACGCGTATAGGTGTGTCATAAACCAACGGTTTGGCTCATACGGACATTGAAATATTCGCACCAGCCCGAGGAGCCGGATGTCTTTATCCTATTGACTACTGACAAATGTTTACGGTTTACCAATAGTTTCACATAATTAGTACCTTTTCCTCATAGTACAGTGCAACGTGATGTCCGAAATGGCTGACAAAATTAGGTACAAGCACGAAATATATGCAAGACAATATAAGGTGTATGTATAGGTTGGAAATTGTGATCGTTGCTCGCTCGCTCCGCTCGCTCGAAAGAATCTGGTCCAACCTCACAACCGATCCCACACGTTCGCAAATTCGAAACATGTCGCCACCATATCGAATAATGAACGGAAGATGGATTGGTTTTAGGTTAGGCTATAGCTTTCGTGCGAGCGCAGCGAACTAGAGACGCGTAAAGGTGTGTCACAAACCATCGGTTTGGCACATACGGACATTGATATATTCGCACCAGCCCGAGGAGCCGGAAGTCTTTATCCTATTGCCTTCTGACAAATGTTTACGGGTTACCAATATTTTCACATAATTAGTACCGTTTCCTCATAGTACAGTGCAACGTGATGTCCGAAATGGCTGACAAAATTAGGTACAAGCACGAAATATATGCAAGACAATATAAGGTGTATGTATAGCTTGGAAATTGTGACCGTTGCTCGCTCGCTCCGCTCGCTCGTAAAAATCTAGTCCAACCCCACAACCGATCAGACACGTTCGCAAATTTGAAATATGTCGCCATCATATCGAATAATGAACGCAAGATGGATTGGTTTTAGGTTAGGCTATAGTTTTCGAGCGAGCGCAGCGAGCGAGTGACGCGTATAGGTGTGTCATAAACCAACGGTTTGGCACATACGGACATTGAAATATTCGCACCAGCCCGAGGAGCCGGAAGTATTTATCCTATTGCCTACCGATACATGTTTACAGTTTATGAATAGTTTCACATATATAGTACTATTTCCACATAGTACAGTGCAATGTGATGTCCGAAATGGCTGACAAAATTAGGTACTAGCACGAAATATAAGCAAGGCAATATAAGGTATATGTATAGCTTGGAAATTTTGACCGTTGCACGCTCGCTCCGCTCGCTCGTAAAAATCTGGTCCAACCTCACAACCGATCCCACACGTTCGCAAATTCGAAACATGTCGCCACCATATCGAATAATGAACGGAAGATGGATTGGTTTTAGGTTAGGCTATAGCTTTCGTGCGAGCGCAGCGAACGAGAGACGCGTAAAGGTGTGTCACAAACCATCGGTTTGGCACATACGGACATTGATATATTCGCACCAGCCCGAGGAGCCGGAAGTCATTATCCTATTGCCTTCTGACAAATGTTTACGGTTTACCAATAGTTTCACATAATTAGTACCGTTTCCTCATAGTACAGTGCAACGTGATGTCCGAAATGGCAGACAAAATTAGGTAATAAGACGACATATATGCAAGGCAATATAAGGTGTATGTATAGGTTGGAAATTGTGATCGTTGCTCGCTCGCTCCGCTTGCTCGAAAAAATCTAGTCCAACCTCACAACCGATCCGACACGTTCGCAAATTTGAAATATGTCGCCATCATATCGAATAATGAACGCAAGATGGATTGGTTTTAGGTTAGGCTATAGTTTTCGAGCGAGCGCAGCGAGCGTGGGACGCGTATAGGTGTGTCATAAACCAACGGTTTGGCTCATACGGACATTGAAATATTCGCACCAGCCCGAGGAGCCGGATGTCTTTATCCTATTGACTACTGACAAATGTTTACGGTTTACCAATAGTTTCACATAATTAGTACCTTTTCCTCATAGTACAGTGCAACGTGATGTCCGAAATGGCTGACAAAATTAGGTACAAGCACGAAATATATGCAAGACAATATAAGGTGTATGTATAGGTTGGAAATTGTGATCGTTGCTCGCTCGCTCCGCTCGCTCGAAAGAATCTGGTCCAACCTCACAACCGATCCCACACGTTCGCAAATTCGAAACATGTCGCCACCATATCGAATAATGAACGGAAGATGGATTGGTTTTAGGTTAGGCTATAGCTTTCGTGCGAGCGCAGCGAACTAGAGACGCGTAAAGGTGTGTCACAAACCATCGGTTTGGCACATACGGACATTGATATATTCGCACCAGCCCGAGGAGCCGGAAGTCTTTATCCTATTGCCTTCTGACAAATGTTTACGGGTTACCAATATTTTCACATAATTAGTACCGTTTCCTCATAGTACAGTGCAACGTGATGTCCGAAATGGCTGACAAAATTAGGTACAAGCACGAAATATATGCAAGACAATATAAGGTGTATGTATAGCTTGGAAATTGTGACCGTTGCTCGCTCGCTCCGCTCGCTCGTAAAAATCTAGTCCAACCCCACAACCGATCCGACACGATCGCAAATTTGAAATATGTCGCCATCATATCGAATAATGAACGCAAGATGGATTGGTTTTAGGTTAGGCTATAGTTTTCGAGCGAGCGCAGCGAGCGAGTGACGCGTATAGGTGTGTCATAAACCAACGGTTTGGCACATACGGACATTGAAATATTCGCACCAGCCCGAGGAGCCGGAAGTATTTATCCTATTGCCTACCGATGCATGTTTACAGTTTATGAATAGTTTCACATATATAGTACTATTTCCACATAGTACAGTGCAATGTGATGTCCGAAATGGCTGACAAAATTAGGTACTAGCACGAAATATAAGCAAGGCAATATAAGGTATATGTATAGCTTGGAAATTTTGACCCTTGCACGCTCGCTCCGCTCGCTCGTAAAAATCTGGTCCAACCTCACAACCGATCCCACACGTTCGCAAATTCGAAACATGTCGACACCATATCGAATAATGAACGGAAGATGGATTGGTTTTAGGTTAGGCTATAGCTTTCGTGCGAGCGCAGCGAACGAGAGACGCGTAAAGGTGTGTCACAAACCATCGGTTTGGCACATACGGACATTGATATATTCGCACCAGCCCGAGGAGCCGGAAGTCTTTATCCTATTGCCTCCTGACAAATGTTTACGGTTTACCAATAGTTTCACATAATTAGTACCGTTTCCTCATAGTACAGTGCAGCGTGATGTCCGAAATGGCTGACAAAATTAGGTACAAGCACGAAATATATGCAAGACAATATATGGTATATGTATAGGTTGGAAATTGTGATCGTTGCTCGCTCGCTCCGCTTGCTAGAAAAAATCTAGTCCAACCTCACAACCGATCCGACACGTTCGCAAATTTGAAATATGTCGCCATCATATCGAATAATGAACGCAAGATGGATTGGTTTTAGGTTAGGCTATAGTTTTCGAGCGAGCGCAGCGAGCGAGTGACGCGTATAGGTGTGTCATAAACCAACGGTTTGGCACATACGGACATTGAAATATTCGCACCAGCCCGAGGTGCCGGATGTCTTTATCCTATTGACTACTGACAAATGTTTACAGTTTATGAATAGTTTCACATAAATAGTACTATTTCCTCATAGTACAGTGCAATGTGATGTCCGAAATGGCTGACAAAATTAGGTAATAACACGAAATATATGGAAGGCAATATAAGGTATATGTATAGCTTGGAAATTGTGACCGTTGCTCGCTCGCTCCGCTCGCTCGTAAAAATCTAGTCCAACCTCACAACCGATCCCACACGTTCGCAAATTCGAAATATGTCGCCACCATAACGAATAATGAACGGAAGATGGATTGGTTTTAGGTTAGGCCATAGCTTTCGTGCGGGCGCAGCGAACGAGAGACGCGTAAAGGTGTGTCACAAACCAACGGTTTGGCACATACGGACATTGAAATATTCGCACCAGCCCGAGGAGCCGGAAGTCTTTATCCTATTGCCTTCTGACAAATGTTTACGGTTTACCAATAGTTTCACATAATTAGTACCGTTTCCTCATAGTACAGTGCAACGTGATGTCCGAAATGGCTGACAAAATTAGGTACAAGCACGAAATATATGCAAGACAATATAAGGTGTATGTATAGGTTGGAAATTGTGATCGTTGCTCGCTCGCTCCGCTCGCTCGAAAAAATCTGGTCCAACCTCACAACCGATCCCACACGTTCGCAAATTCGAAACATGTCGCCACCATATCGAATAATGAACGGAAGATGGATTGGTTTTAGGTTAGGCTATAGCTTTCGTGCGAGCGCAGCGAACTAGAGACGCGTAAAGGTGTGTCACAAACCATCGGTTTGGCACATACGGACATTGATATATTCGCACCAGCCCGAGGAGCCGGAAGTCTTTATCCTATTGCCTTCTGACAAATGTTTACGATTTACCAATATTTTCACATTATTAGTACTGTTTCCTCATAGTACAGTGCAACGTGATGTCCGAAATGGCTGACACAATTAGGTACAAGCACGAAATATATGCAAGACAATATATGGTATATGTATAGCTTGGAAATTGTGACCGTTGCTCGCTCGCTCCGCTCGCTCGTAAAAATCTAGTCCAACCTCACAACCGATCCGACACGTTCGCAAATTTGAAATATGTCGCCATCATATCGAATAATGAACGCAAGATGGATTGGTTTTAGGTTAGGCTATAGTTTTCGAGCGAGCGCAGCGAGCGTGGGACGCGTATAGGTGTGTCATAAACCAACGGTTTGGCTCATACGGACATTGAAATATTCGCACCAGCCCGAGGAGCCGGATGTCTTTATCCTATTGACTACTGACAAATGTTTACCGTTTATGAATAGTTTCACATAAATGGTACTATTTCCTCATAGTACAGTGCAATGTGATGTCCGAAATGGCTGACAAAATTAGGTAATAACACAAAATATATGGAAGGCAATATAAGGTATATGTATAGCGTGGAAATTGTGACAGTTGCTCGCTCGCTCCGCTCGCTCGTAAAAATCTAGTCCAACCTCACAACCGATCCCACACGTTCGCAAATTCGAAATATGTCGCCACCATATCGAATAATGAACGGAAGATGGATTGGTTTTAGGTTAGGCCATAGCTTTCGTGCGAGCGCAGCGAACGAGAGACGCGTAAAGGTGTGTCACAAACCAACGGTTTGGCACATACGGACATTGAAATATTCGCACCAGCCCGAGGAGCCGGATGTCTTTATCCTATTGCCTTCTGACAAATGTTTACGGTTTACCAATATTTTCACATAATTAGTACCGTTTCCTCATAGTACAGTGCAACGTGATGTCCGAAATGGCTGACAAAATTAGGTACTAGCACGAAATATAAGCAAGGCAGTATAAGGTATATGTATAGCTTGGAAATTTTGACCGTTGCACGCTCGCTCCGCTCGCTCGTAAAAATCTGGTCCAACCTCACAACCGATCCCACACGTTCGCAAATTCGAAACATGTCGCCACCATATCGAATAATGAACGGAAGATGGATTGGTTTTAGGTTAGGCTATAGCTTTCGTGCGAGCGCAGCGAACGAGAGACGCGTAAAGGTGTGTCACAAACCATCGGTTTGGCACATACGGACATTGATATATTCGCACCAGCCCGAGGAGCCGGAAGTCTTTATCCTATTGCCTTCTGACAAATGTTTACGGTTTACCAATAGTTTCACATAATTAGTACCGTTTCCTCATAGTACAGTGCAACGTGATGTCCGAAATGGCAGACAAAATTAGGTAATAAGACGACATATATGCAAGGCAATATAAGGTGTATGTATAGGTTGGAAATTGTGATCGTTGCTCGCTCGCTCCGCTTGCTCGAAAAAATCTAGTCCAACCTCACAACCGATCCGACACGTTCGCAAATTTGAAATATGTCGCCATCATATCGAATAATGAACGCAAGATGGATTGGTTTTAGGTTAGGCTATAGTTTTCGAGCGAGCGCAGCGAGCGTGGGACGCGTATAGGTGTGTCATAAACCAACGGTTTGGCTCATACGGACATTGAAATATTCGCACCAGCCCGAGGAGCCGGATGTCTTTATCCTATTGACTACTGACAAATGTTTACGGTTTACCAATAGTTTCACATAATTAGTACCTTTTCCTCATAGTACAGTGCAACGTGATGTCCGAAATGGCTGACAAAATTAGGTACAAGCACGAAATATATGCAAGACAATATAAGGTGTATGTATAGGTTGGAAATTGTGATCGTTGCTCGCTCGCTCCGCTCGCTCGAAAGAATCTGGTCCAACCTCACAACCGATCCCACACGTTCGCAAATTCGAAACATGTCGCCACCATATCGAATAATGAACGGAAGATGGATTGGTTTTAGGTTAGGCTATAGCTTTCGTGCGAGCGCAGCGAACTAGAGACGCGTAAAGGTGTGTCACAAACCATCGGTTTGGCACATACGGACATTGATATATTCGCACCAGCCCGAGGAGCCGGAAGTCTTTATCCTATTGCCTTCTGATAAATGTTTACGGGTTACCAATATTTTCACATAATTAGTACCGTTTCCTCATACTACAGTGCAACGTGATGTCCGAAATGGCTGACAAAATTAGGTACAAGCACGAAATATATGCAAGACAATATAAGGTGTATGTATAGCTTGGAAATTGTGACCGTTGCTCGCTCGCTCCGCTCGCTCGTAAAAATCTAGTCCAACCCCACAACCGATCCGACACGTTCGCAAATTTGAAATATGTCGCCATCATATCGAATAATGAACGCAAGATGGATTGGTTTTAGGTTAGGCTATAGTTTTCGAGCGAGCGCAGCGTGCGAGTGACGCGTATAGGTGTGTCATAAACCAACGGTTTGGCACATACGGACATTGAAATATTCGCACCAGCCCGAGGAGCCGGAAGTATTTATCCTATTGCCTACCGATACATGTTTACAGTTTATGAATAGTTTCACATATATAGTACTATTTCCACATAGTACAGTGCAATGTGATGTCCGAAATGGCTGACAAAATTAGGTACTAGCACGAAATATAAGCAAGGCAATATAAGGTATATGTATAGCTTGGAAATTTTGACCGTTGCACGCTCGCTCCGCTCGCTCGTAAAAATCTGGTCCAACCTCACAACCGATCCCACACGTTCGCAAATTCGAAACATGTCGCCACCATATCGAATAATGAACGGAAGATGGATTGGTTTTAGGTTAGGCTATAGCTTTCGTGCGAGCGCAGCGAACGAGAGACGCGTAAAGGTGTGTCACAAACCATCGGTTTGGCACATACGGACATTGATATATTCGCACCAGCCCGAGGAGCCGGAAGTCTTTATCCTATTGCCTTCTGACAAATGTTTACGGTTTACCAATAGTTTCACATAATTAGTACCGTTTCCTCATAGTACAGTGCAACGTGATGTCCGAAATGGCAGACAAAATTAGGTAATAAGACGACATATATGCAAGGCAATATAAGGTGTATGTATAGGTTGGAAATTGTGATCGTTGCTCGCTCGCTCCGCTTGCTCGAAAAAATCTAGTCCAACCTCACAACCGATCCGACACGTTCGCAAATTTGAAATATGTCGCCATCATATCGAATAATGAACGCAAGATGGATTGGTTTTAGGTTAGGCTATAGTTTTCGAGCGAGCGCAGCGAGCGTGGGACGCGTATAGGTGTGTCATAAACCAACGGTTTGGCTCATACGGACATTGAAATATTCGCACCAGCCCGAGGAGCCGGATGTCTTTATCCTATTGACTACTGACAAATGTTTACGGTTTACCAATAGTTTCACATAATTAGTACCTTTTCCTCATAGTACAGTGCAACGTGATGTCCGAAATGGCTGACAAAATTAGGTACAAGCACGAAATATATGCAAGACAATATAAGGTGCATGTATAGGTTGGAAATTGTGATCGTTGCTCGCTCGCTCCGCTCGCTCGAAAGAATCTGGTCCAACCTCACAACCGATCCCACACGTTCGCAAATTCGAAACATGTCGCCACCATATCGAATAATGAACGGAAGATGGATTGGTTTTAGGTTAGGCTATAGCTTTCGTGCGAGCGCAGCGAACTAGAGACGCGTAAAGGTGTGTCACAAACCATCGGTTTGGCACATACGGACATTGATATATTCGCACCAGCCCGAGGAGCCGGAAGTCTTTATCCTATTGCCTTCTGACAAATGTTTACGGGTTACCAATATTTTCACATAATTAGTACCGTTTCCTCATAGTACAGTGCAACGTGATGTCCGAAATGGCTGACAAAATTAGGTACAAGCACGAAATATATGCAAGACAATATAAGGTGTATGTATAGCTTGGAAATTGTGACCGTTGCTCGCTCGCTCCGCTCGCTCGTAAAAATCTAGTCCAACCCCACAACCGATCCGACACGTTCGCAAATTTGAAATATGTCGCCATCATATCGAATAATGAACGCAAGATGGATTGGTTTTAGGTTAGGCTATAGTTTTCGAGCGAGCGCAGCGAGCGAGTGACGCGTATAGGTGTGTCATAAACCAACGGTTTGGCACATACGGACATTGAAATATTCGCACCAGCCCGAGGAGCCGGAAGTATTTATCCTATTGCCTACCGATACATGTTTACAGTTTATGAATAGTTTCACATATATAGTACTATTTCCACATAGTACAGTGCAATGTGATGTCCGAAATGGCTGACAAAATTAGGTACTAGCACGAAATATAAGCAAGGCAATATAAGGTATATGTATAGCTTGGAAATTTTGACCCTTGCACGCTCGCTCCGCTCGCTCGTAAAAATCTGGTCCAACCTCACAACCGATCCCACACGTTCGCAAATTCGAAACATGTCGACACCATATCGAATAATGAACGGAAGATGGATTGGTTTTAGGTTAGGCTATAGCTTTCGTGCGAGCGCAGCGAACGAGAGACGCGTAAAGGTGTGTCACAAACCATCGGTTTGGCACATACGGACATTGATATATTCGCACCAGCCCGAGGAGCCGGAAGTCTTTATCCTATTGCCTCCTGACAAATGTTTACGGTTTACCAATAGTTTCACATAATTAGTACCGTTTCCTCATAGTACAGTGCAGCGTGATGTCCGAAATGGCTGACAAAATTAGGTACAAGCACGAAATATATGCAAGACAATATATGGTATATGTATAGGTTGGAAATTGTGATCGTTGCTCGCTCGCTCCGCTTGCTAGAAAAAATCTAGTCCAACCTCACAACCGATCCGACACGTTCGCAAATTTGAAATATGTCGCCATCATATCGAATAATGAACGCAAGATGGATTGGTTTTAGGTTAGGCTATAGTTTTCGAGCGAGCGCAGCGAGCGAGTGACGCGTATAGGTGTGTCATAAACCAACGGTTTGGCACATACGGACATTGAAATATTCGCACCAGCCCGAGGTGCCGGATGTCTTTATCCTATTGACTACTGACAAATGTTTACAGTTTATGAATAGTTTCACATAAATAGTACTATTTCCTCATAGTACAGTGCAATGTGATGTCCGAAATGGCTGACAAAATTAGGTAATAACACGAAATATATGGAAGGCAATATAAGGTATATGTATAGCTTGGAAATTGTGACCGTTGCTCGCTCGCTCCGCTCGCTCGTAAAAATCTAGTCCAACCTCACAACCGATCCCACACGTTCGCAAATTCGAAATATGTCGCCACCATAACGAATAATGAACGGAAGATGGATTGGTTTTAGGTTAGGCCATAGCTTTCGTGCGGGCGCAGCGAACGAGAGACGCGTAAAGGTGTGCCACAAACCAACGGTTTGGCACATACGGACATTGAAATATTCGCACCAGCCCGAGGAGCCGGAAGTCTTTATCCTATTGCCTTCTGACAAATGTTTACGGTTTACCAATAGTTTCACATAATTAGTACCGTTTCCTCATAGTACAGTGCAACGTGATGTCCGAAATGGCTGACAAAATTAGGTACAAGCACGAAATATATGCAAGACAATATAAGGTGTATGTATAGGTTGGAAATTGTGATCGTTGCTCGCTCGCTCCGCTCGCTCGAAAAAATCTGGTCCAACCTCACAACCGATCCCACACGTTCGCAAATTCGAAACATGTCGCCACCATATCGAATAATGAACGGAAGATGGATTGGTTTTAGGTTAGGCTATAGCTTTCGTGCGAGCGCAGCGAACTAGAGACGCGTAAAGGTGTGTCACAAACCATCGGTTTGGCACATACGGACATTGATATATTCGCACCAGCCCGAGGAGCCGGAAGTCTTTATCCTATTGCCTTCTGACAAATGTTTACGATTTACCAATATTTTCACATTATTAGTACTGTTTCCTCATAGTACAGTGCAACGTGATGTCCGAAATGGCTGACAAAATTAGGTACAAGCACGAAATATATGCAAGACAATATAAGGTGTATGTATAGCTTGGAAATTGTGACCGTTGCTCGCTCGCTCCGCTCGCTCGTAAAAATCTAGTCCAACCCCACAACCGATCCGACACGTTCGCAAATTTGAAATATGTCGCCATCATATCGAATAATGAACGCAAGATGGATTGGTTTTAGGTTAGGCTATAGTTTTCGAGCGAGCGCAGCGAGCGAGTGACGCGTATAGGTGTGTCATAAACCAACGATTTGGCACATACGGACATTGAAATATTCGCACCAGCCCGAGGAGCCGGAAGTATTTATCCTATTGCCTACCGATACATGTTTACAGTTTATGAATAGTTTCACATATATAGTACTATTTCCACATAGTACAGTGCAATGTGATGTCCGAAATGGCTGACAAAATTAGGTACTAGCACGAAATATAAGCAAGGCAATATAAGGTATATGTATAGCTTGGAAATTTTGACCGTTGCACGCTCGCTCCGCTCGCTCGTAAAAATCTGGTCCAACCTCACAACCGATCCCACACGTTCGCAAATTCGAAACATGTCGCCACCATATCGAATAATGAACGGAAGATGGATTGGTTTTAGGTTAGGCTATAGCTTTCGTGCGAGCGCAGCGAACGAGAGACGCGTAAAGGTGTGTCACAAACCATCGGTTTGGCACATACGGACATTGATATATTCGCACCAGCCCGAGGAGCCGGAAGTCTTTATCCTATTGCCTTCTGACAAATGTTTACGGTTTACCAATAGTTTCACATAATTAGTACCGTTTCCTCATAGTACAGTGCAACGTGATGTCCGAAATGGCAGACAAAATTAGCTAATAACACGACATATATGCAAGGCAATATAAGGTGTATGTATAGGTTGGAAATTGTGATCGTCGCTCGCTCGCTCCGCTTGCTCGAAAAAATCTAGTCCAACCTCACAACCGATCCGACACGTTCGCAAATTTGAAATATGTCGCCATCATATCGAATAATGAACGCAAGATGGATTGGTTTTAGGTTAGGCTATAGTTTTCGAGCGAGCGCAGCGAGCGTGGGACGCGTATAGGTGTGTCATAAACCAACGGTTTGGCTCATACGGACATTGAAATATTCGCACCAGCCCGAGGAGCCGGATGTCTTTATCCTATTGACTACTGACAAATGTTTACGGTTTACCAATAGTTTCACATAATTAGTACCTTTTCCTCATAGTACAGTGCAACGTGATGTCCGAAATGGCTGACAAAATTAGGTACAAGCACGAAATATATGCAAGACAATATAAGGTGTATGTATAGGTTGGAAATTGTGATCGTTGCTCGCTCGCTCCGCTCGCTCGAAAGAATCTGGTCCAACCTCACAACCGATCCCACACGTTCGCAAATTCGAAACATGTCGCCACCATATCGAATAATGAACGGAAGATGGATTGGTTTTAGGTTAGGCTATAGCTTTCGTGCGAGCGCAGCGAACTAGAGACGCGTAAAGGTGTGTCACAAACCATCGGTTTGGCACATACGGACATTGATATATTCGCACCAGCCCGAGGAGCCGGAAGTCTTTATCCTATTGCCTTCTGACAAATGTTTACGGGTTACCAATATTTTCACATAATTAGTACCGTTTCCTCATAGTACAGTGCAACGTGATGTCCGAAATGGCTGACAAAATTAGGTACAAGCACGAAATATATGCAAGACAATATAAGGTGTATGTATAGCTTGGAAATTGTGACCGTTGCTCGCTCGCTCCGCTCGCTCGTAAAAATCTAGTCCAACCCCACAACCGATCCGACACGTTCGCAAATTTGAAATATGTCGCCATCATATCGAATAATGAACGCAAGATGGATTGGTTTTAGGTTAGGCTATAGTTTTCGAGCGAGCGCAGCGAGCGTGGGACGCGTATAGGTGTGTCATAAACCAACGGTTTGGCTCATACGGACATTGAAATATTCGCACCAGCCCGAGGAGCCGGAAGTATTTATCCTATTGCCTCCTGACAAATGTTTACGGTTTACCAATAGTTTCACATAATTAGTACCGTTTCCTCATAGTACAGTGCAGCGTGATGTCCGAAATGGCTGACAAAATTAGGTACAAGCACGAAATATATGCAAGACAATATATGGTATATGTATAGGTTGGAAATTGTGATCGTTGCTCGCTCGCTCCGCTTGCTAGAAAAAATCTAGTCCAACCTCACAACCGATCCGACACGTTCGCAAATTTGAAATATGTCGCCATCATATCGAATAATGAACGCAAGATGGATTGGTTTTAGGTTAGGCTATAGTTTTCGAGCGAGCGCAGCGAGCGTGTGACGCGTATAGGTGTGTCATAAGCCAACGGTTTGGCACATACGGACATTGAAATATTCGCACCAGCCCGAGGTGCCGGATGTCTTTATCCTATTGACTACTGACAAATGTTTACAGTTTATGAATAGTTTCACATAAATAGTACTATTTCCTCATAGTACAGTGCAATGTGATGTCCGAAATGGCTGACAAAATTAGGTACAAGCACGAAATATATGCAAGACAATATAAGGTGTATGTATAGGTTGGAAATTGTGATCGTTGCTCGCTCGCTCCGCTCGCTCGAAAAAATCTGGTCCAACCTCACAACCGATCCCACACGTTCGCAAATTCGAAACATGTCGCCACCATATCGAATAATGAACGGAAGATGGATTGGTTTTAGGTTAGGCTATAGCTTTCGTGCGAGCGCAGCGAACTAGAGACGCGTAAAGGTGTGTCACAAACCATCGGTTTGGCACATACGGACATTGATATATTCGCACCAGCCCGAGGAGCCGGAAGTCTTTATCCTATTGCCTTCTGACAAATGTTTACGGGTTACCAATATTTTCACATAATTAGTACCGTTTCCTCATAGTACAGTGCAACGTGATGTCCGAAATGGCTGACAAAATTAGGTACAAGCACGAAATATATGCAAGACAATATAAGGTGTATGTATAGCTTGGAAATTGTGACCGTTGCTCGCTCGCTCCGCTCGCTCGTAAAAATCTAGTCCAACCCCACAACCGATCCGACACGTTCGCAAATTTGAAATATGTCGCCATCATATCGAATAATGAACGCAAGATGGATTGGTTTTAGGTTAGGCTATAGTTTTCGAGCGAGCGCAGCGAGCGAGTGACGCGTATAGGTGTGTCATAAACCAACGGTTTGGCACATACGGACATTGAAATATTCGCACCAGCCCGAGGAGCCGGAAGTATTTATCCTATTGCCTACCGATACATGTTTACAGTTTATGAATAGTTTCACATATATAGTACTATTTCCACATAGTACAGTGCAATGTGATGTCCGAAATGGCTGACAAAATTAGGTACTAGCACGAAATATAAGCAAGGCAATATAAGGTATATGTATAGCTTGGAAATTTTGACCGTTGCACGCTCGCTCCGCTCGCTCGTAAAAATCTGGTCCAACCTCACAACCGATCCCACACGTTCGCAAATTCGAAACATGTCGCCACCATATCGAATAATGAACGGAAGATGGATTGGTTTTAGGTTAGGCTATAGCTTTCGTGCGAGCGCAGCGAACGAGAGACGCGTAAAGGTGTGTCACAAACCATCGGTTTGGCACATACGGACATTGATATATTCGCACCAGCCCGAGGAGCCGGAAGTCTTTATCCTACTGCCTTCTGACAAATGTTTACGGTTTACCAATAGTTTCACATTATTAGTACCGTTTCCTCATAGTACAGTGCAACGTGATGTCCGAAATGGCAGACAAAATTAGGTAATAAGACGACATATATGCAAGGCAATATAAGGTATATGTATAGGTTGGAAATTGTGATCGTTGCTCGCTCGCTCCGCTTGCTCGAAAAAATCTAGTCCAACCTCACAACCGATCCGACACGTTCGCAAATTTGAAATATGTCGCCATCATATCGAATAATGAACGCAAGATGGATTGGTTTTAGGTTAGGCTATAGTTTTCGAGCGAGCGCAGCGAGCGTGGGACGCGTATAGGTGTGTCATAAACCAACGGTTTGGCTCATACGGACATTGAAATATTCGCACCAGCCCGAGGAGCCGGATGTCTTTATCCTATTGACTACTGACAAATGTTTACGGTTTACCAATAGTTTCACATAATTAGTACCTTTTCCTCATAGTACAGTGCAACGTGATGTCCGAAATGGCTGACAAAATTAGGTACAAGCACGAAATATATGCAAGACAATATAAGGTGTATGTATAGGTTGGAAATTTGTGATCGTTGCTCGCTCGCTCCGCTCGCTCGAAAGAATCTGGTCCAACCTCACAACCGATCCCACACGTTCGCAAATTCGAAACATGTCGCCACCATATCGAATAATGAACGGAAGATGGATTGGTTTTAGGTTAGGCTATAGCTTTCGTGCGAGCGCAGCGAGCGAGTGACGCGTATAGGTGTGTCACAAACCATCGGTTTGGCACATACGGACATTGATATATTCGCACCAGCCCGAGGAGCCGGAAGTCTTTATCCTATTGCCTTCTGACAAATGTTTACGGGTTACCAATATTTTCACATAATTAGTACCATTTCCTCATAGTACAGTGCAACGTGATGTCCGAAATGGCTGACAAAATTAGGTACAAGCACGAAATATATGCAAGACAATATAAGGTGTATGTATAGCTTGGAAATTGTGACCGTTGCTCGCTCGCTCCGCTCGCTCGTAAAAATCTAGTCCAACCCCACAACCGATCCGACACGTTCGCAAATTTGAAATATGTCGCCATCATATCGAATAATGAACGCAAGATGGATTGGTTTTAGGTTAGGCTATAGTTTTCGAGCGAGCGCAGCGAGCGTGGGACGCGTATAGGTGTGTCATAAACCAACGGTTTGGCTCATACGGACATTGAAATATTCGCACCAGCCCGAGGAGCCGGAAGTATTTATCCTATTGCCTCCTGACAAATGTTTACGGTTTACCAATAGTTTCACATAATTAGTACCGTTTCCTCATAGTACAGTGCAGCGTGATGTCCGAAATGGCTGACAAAATTAGGTACAAGCACGAAATATATGCAAGACAATATATGGTATATGTATAGGTTGGAAATTGTGATCGTTGCTCGCTCGCTCCGCTTGCTAGAAAAAATCTAGTCCAACCTCACAACCGATCCGACACGTTCGCAAATTTGAAATATGTCGCCATCATATCGAATAATGAACGCAAGATGGATTGGTTTTAGGTTAGGCTATAGTTTTCGAGCGAGCGCAGCGAGCGAGTGACGCGTATAGGTGTGTCATAAACCAACGGTTTGGCACATACGGACATTGAAATATTCGCACCAGCCCGAGGTGCCGGATGTCTTTATCCTATTGACTACTGACAAATGTTTACAGTTTATGAATAGTTTCACATAAATAGTACTATTTCCTCATGGTACAGTGCAATGTGATGTCCGAAATGGCTGACAAAATTAGGTAATAACACGAAATATATGGAAGGCAATATAAGGTATATGTATAGCTTGGAAATTGTGACCGTTGCTCGCTCGCTCCGCTCGCTCGTAAAAATCTAGTCCAACCTCACAACCGATCCCACACGTTCGCAAATTCGAAATATGTCGCCACCATATCGAATAATGAACGGAAGATGGATTGGTTTTAGGTTAGGCCATAGCTTTCGTGCGAGAGCAGCGAACGAGAGACGCGTAAAGGTGTGTCACAAACCAACGGTTTTGGCACATACGGACATTGAAATATTCGCACCAGCCCGAGGAGCCGGAAGTCTTTATCCTATTGCCTTCTGACAAATGTTTACGGTTTACCAATAGTTTCACATAATTAGTACCGTTTCCTCATAGTACAGTGCAACGTGATGTCCGAAATGGCTGACAAAATTAGGTACAAGCACGAAATATATGCAAGACAATATAAGGTGTATGTATAGGTTGGAAATTGTGATCGTTGCTCGCTCGCTCCGCTCGCTCGAAAAAATCTGGTCCAACCTCACAACCGATCCCACACGTTCGCAAATTCGAAACATGTCGCCACCATATCGAATAATGAACGGAAGATGGATTGGTTTTAGGTTAGGCTATAGCTTTCGTGCGAGCGCAGCGAACTAGAGACGCGTAAAGGTGTGTCACAAACCATCGGTTTGGCACATACGGACATTGATATATTCGCACCAGCCCGAGGAGCCGGAAGTCTTTATCCTATTGCCTTCTGACAAATGTTTACGATTTACCAATATTTTCACATTATTAGTACTGTTTCCTCATAGTACAGTGCAACGTGATGTCCGAAATGGCTGACAAAATTAGGTACAAGCACGAAATATATGCAAGACAATATAAGGTGTATGTATAGCTTGGAAATTGTGACCGTTGCTCGCTCGCTCCGCTCGCTCGTAAAAATCTAGTCCAACCCCACAACCGATCCGACACGTTCGCAAATTTGAAATATGTCGCCATCATATCGAATAATGAACGGAAGATGGATTGGTTTTAGGTTAGGCCATAGCTTTCGTGCGAGAGCAGCGAACGAGAGACGCGTAAAGGGTGTGTCACAAACCAACGGTTTGGCACATACGGACATTGAAATATTCGCACCAGCCCGAGGAGCCGGAAGTCTTTATCCTATTGCCTTCTGACAAATGTTTACGGTTTACCAATAGTTTCACATAATTAGTACCGTTTCCTCATAGTACAGTGCAACGTGATGTCCGAAATGGCTGACAAAATTAGGTACAAGCACGAAATATATGCAAGACAATATAAGGTGTATGTATAGGTTGGAAATTGTGATCGTTGCTCGCTCGCTCCGCTCGCTCGAAAAAATCTGGTCCAACCTCACAACCGATCCCACACGTTCGCAAATTCGAAACATGTCGCCACCATATCGAATAATGAACGGAAGATGGATTGGTTTTTAGGTTAGGCTATAGCTTTCGTGCGAGCGCAGCGAACTAGAGACGCGTAAAGGTGTGTCACAAACCATCGGTTTGGCACATACGGACATTGATATATTCGCACCAGCCCGAGGAGCCGGAAGTCTTTATCCTATTGCCTTCTGACAAATGTTTACGATTTACCAATATTTTCACATTATTAGTACTGTTTCCTCATAGTACAGTGCAACGTGATGTCCGAAATGGCTGACAAAATTAGGTACAAGCACGAAATATATGCAAGACAATATAAGGTGTATGTATAGCTTGGAAATTGTGACCGTTGCTCGCTCGCTCCGCTCGCTCGTAAAAATCTAGTCCAACCCCACAACCGATCCGACACGTTCGCAAATTTGAAATATGTCGCCATCATATCGAATAATGAACGCAAGATGGATTGGTTTTAGGTTAGGCTATAGTTTTCGAGCGAGCGCAGCGAGCGAGTGACGCGTATAGGTGTGTCATAAACCAACGGTTTGGCACATACGGACATTGAAATATTCGCACCAGCCCGAGGAGCCGGAAGTATTTATCCTATTGCCTACCGATACATGTTTACAGTTTATGAATAGTTTCACATATATAGTACTATTTCCACATAGTACAGTGCAATGTGATGTCCGAAATGGCTGACAAAATTAGGTACTAGCACGAAATATAAGCAAGGCAATATAAGGTATATGTATAGCTTGGAAATTTTGACCGTTGCACGCTCGCTCCGCTCGCTCGTAAAAATCTGGTCCAACCTCACAACCGATCCCACACGTTCGCAAATTCGAAACATGTCGCCACCATATCGAATAATGAACGGAAGATGGATTGGTTTTAGGTTAGGCTATAGCTTTCGTGCGAGCGCAGCGAACGAGAGACGCGTAAAGGTGTGTCACAAACCATCGGTTTGGCACATACGGACATTGATATATTCGCACCAGCCCGAGGAGCCGGAAGTCTTTATCCTATTGCCTTCTGACAAATGTTTACGGTTTACCAATAGTTTCACATAATTAGTACCGTTTCCTCATAGTACAGTGCAACGTGATGTCCGAAATGACAGACAAAATTAGCTAATAACACGACATATATGCAAGGCAATATAAGGTGTATGTATAGGTTGGAAATTGTGATCGTCGCTCGCTCGCTCCGCTTGCTCGAAAAAATCTAGTCCAACCTCACAACCGATCCGACACGTTCGCAAATTTGAAATATGTCGCCATCATATCGAATAATGAACGGAAGATGGATTGGTTTTAGGTTAGGCCATAGCTTTCGTGCGAGCGCAGCGAACGAGAGACGCGTAAAGGTGTGTCACAAACCAACGGTTTGGCACATACGGACATTGAAATATTCGCACCAGCCCGAGGAGCCGGATGTCTTTATCCTATTGCCTTCTGACAAATGTTTACGGTTTACCAATATTTTCACATAATTAGTACCGTTTCCTCATAGTACAGTGCAACGTGATGTCCGAAATGGCTGACAAAATTAGGTACAAGCACGAAATATATGCAAGACAATATAAGGTGTATGTATAGCTTGGAAATTGTGACCGTTGCTCGCTCGCTCCGCTCGCTCGTAAAAATCTAGTCCAACCCCACAACCGATCCGACACGTTCGCAAATTTGAAATATGTCGCCATCATATCGAATAATGAACGCAAGATGGATTGGTTTTAGGTTAGGCTATAGTTTTCGAGCGAGCGCAGCGAGCGAGTGAAGCGTATAGGTGTGTCATAAACCAACGGTTTGGCACATACGGACATTGAAATATTCGCACCAGCCCGAGGAGCCGGAAGTATTTATCCTATTGCCTACCGATACATGTTTACAGTTTATGAATAGTTTCACATATATAGTACTATTTCCACATAGTACAGTGCAATGTGATGTCCGAAATGGCTGACAAAATTAGGTACTAGCACGAAATATAAGCAAGGCAATACAAGGTATATGTATAGCTTGGAAATTTTGACCGTTGCACGCTCGCACCGCTCGCTCGTAAAAATCTGGTCCAACCTCACAACCGATCCCACACGTTCGCAAATTCGAAACATGTCGCCACCATATCGAATAATGAACGGAAGATGGATTGGTTTTAGGTTAGGCTATAGCTTTCGTGCGAGCGCAGCGAACGAGAGACGCGTAAAGGTGTGTCACAAACCATCGGTTTGGCACATACGGACATTGATATATTCGCACCAGCCCGAGGAGCCGGAAGTCTTTATCCTATTGCCTTCTGACAAATGTTTACGGTTTACCAATAGTTTCACATAATTAGTACCGTTTCCTCATAGTACAGTGCAACGTGATGTCCGAAATGGCAGACAAAATTAGGTAATAAGACGACATATATGCAAGGCAATATAAGGTGTATGTATAGGTTGGAAATTGTGATCGTTGCTCGCTCGCTCCGCTTGCTCGAAAAAATCTAGTCCAACCTCACAACCGATCCGACACGTTCGCAAATTTGAAATATGTCGCCATCATATCGAATAATGAACGCAAGATGGATTGGTTTTAGGTTAGGCTATAGTTTTCGAGCGAGCGCAGCGAGCGTGGGACGCGTATAGGTGTGTCATAAACCAACGGTTTGGCTCATACGGACATTGAAATATTCGCACCAGCCCGAGGAGCCGGATGTCTTTATCCTATTGACTACTGACAAATGTTTACAGTTTATGAATAGTTTCACATAAATAGTACTATTTCCTCATAGTACAGTGCAATGTGATGTCCGAAATGGCTGACAAAATTAGGTAATAACACGAAATATATGGAAGGCAATATAAGGTATATGTATAGCTTGGAAATTGTGACCGTTGCTCGCTCGCTCCGCTCGCTCGTAAAAATCTAGTCCAACCTCACAACCGATCCCACACGTTCGCAAATTCGAAATATGTCGCCACCATATCGAATAATGAACGGAAGATGGATTGGTTTTAGGTTAGGCCATAGCTTTCGTGCGAGCGCAGCGAACGAGAGACGCGTAAAGGTGTGTCACAAACCAACGGTTTGGCACATACGGACATTGATATATTCGCCCGAGGAGCCGGAAGTCTTTATCCTATTGCCTTCTGACAAATGTTTACGGTTTACCAATAGTTTCACATAATTAGTACCGTTTCCTCATATTACAGTGCAACGTGATGTCCGAAATGGCTGACAAAATTAGGTACATGCACGAAATATATGCAAGACAATATATGGTATATGTATAGCTTGGAAATTGTGACCGTTGCTCGCTCGCTCCTCTCGCTCGTAAAAATCTAGTCCAACCTCACAACCGATCCCACACGTTCGCAAATTTGAAATATGTCGCCATCATATCGAATAATGAACGCAAGATGGATTGGTTTTAGGTTAGGCTATAGTTTTCGAGCGAGCGCCGCGAGCGAGAGACGCGTAATGGTGTGTCATAAACCAACGGTTTGGCACATACGGACATTGAAATATTCGCACCAGCCCGAGGAGCCGGAAGTATTTATCCTATTGCCTACCGACACATGTTTACAGTTTATGAATAGTTTCACATAAATAGTACTATTTCCTCATAGTACAGTGCAATGTGATGTCCGAAATGGCTGACAAAATTAGGTAATAACACGAAATATATGGAAGGCAATATAAGGTGTATGTATAGGTTGGAAATTGTGATCGTTGCTCGCTCGAAAAAATCTGGTCCAACCTCACAACCGATCCCACACGTTCGCAAATTCGAAACATGTCGCCACCATATCGAATAATGAACGGAAGATGGATTGGTTTTAGGTTAGGCTATAGCTTTCGTGCGAGCGCAGCGAACGAGAGACGCGTAAAGGTGTGTCACAAACCATCGGTTTGGCACATACGGACATTGAAATATTCGCACCAGCCCAAGGAACCGGAAGTATTTATCCTATTGCCTACCGACACATGTTTACAGTTTATGAATAGTTTCACATAAATAGTACTATTTCCTCATAGTACAGTGCAACGTGATGTCCGCAATGGCTGACAAAATTAGGTAATAACACGAAATATATGGAAGGCAATATAAGGTATATGTATAGCTTGGAAATTGTGACCGTTGCTCGCTCGCTCCGCTCGCTCGTAAAAATCTAGTCCAACCTCACAACCGATCCCACACGTTCGCAAATTCGAAATATGTCGCCACCATATCGAATAATGAACGCAAGATGGATTGGTTTTAGGTTAGGCTATAGTTTTCGAGCGAGCGCAGCGAGCGAGTGACGCGTATAGGTGTGTCATAAACCAACGGTTTGGCACATACGGACATTGAAATATTCGCACCAGCCCGAGGAGCCGGAAGTATTTATCCTATTGCCTACCGATACATGTTTACAGTTTATGAATAGTTTCACATATATAGTACTATTTCCACATAGTACAGTGCAATGTGATGTCCGAAATGGCTGACAAAATTAGGTACTAGCACGAAATATATGCAAGGCAATATAAGGTATATGTATAGCTTGGCAATTTTGACCGTTGCACGCTCGCTCCGCTCGCTCGTAAAAATCTGGTCCAACCTCACAACCGATCCCACACGTTCGCAAATTCGAAACATGTCGCCACCATATCGAATAATGAACGGAAGATGGATTGGTTTTAGGTTAGGCTATAGCTTTCGTGCGAGCGCAGCGAACGAGAGACGCGTAAAGGTGTGTCACAAACCATCGGTTTGGCACATACGGACATTGATATATTCGCACCAGCCCGAGGAGCCGGAAGTCTTTATCCTATTGCCTCCTGACAAATGTTTACGGTTTACCAATAGTTTCACATAATTAGTACCGTTTCCTCATAGTACAGTGCAGCGTGATGTCCGAAATGGCTGACAAAATTAGGTACAAGCACGAAATATATGCAAGACAATATATGGTATATGTATAGGTTGGAAATTGTGATCGTTGCTCGCTCGCTCCGCTTGCTAGAAAAAATCTAGTCCAACCTCACAACCGATCCGACACGTCCGCAAATTTGAAATATGTCGCCATCATATCGAATAATGAACGCAAGATGGATTGGTTTTAGGTTAGGCTATAGCTTTCGTGCGAGCGCAGCGAACGAGTGACGCGTATAGGTGTGTCATAAACCAACGGTTTGGCTCATACGGACATTGAAATATTCGCACCAGCCCGAGGAGCCGGATGTCTTTATCCTATTGACTACTGACAAATGTTTACAGTTTATGAATAGTTTCACATAAATAGTACTATTTCCTCATAGTACAGTGCAATGTGATGTCCGAAATGGCTGACAAAATTAGGTAATAACACGAAATATATGGAAGGCAATATAAGGTATATGTATAGCTTGGAAATTGTGACCGTTGCTCGCTCGCTCCGCTCGCTCGTAAAAATCTAGTCCAACCTCACAACCGATCCCACACGTTCGCAAATTCGAAATATGTCGCCACCATATCGAATAATGAACGGAAGATGGATTGGTTTTAGGTTAGGCCATAGCTTTCGTGCGAGCGCAGCGAACGAGAGACGCGTAAAGGTGTGTCACAAACCAACGGTTTGGCACATACGGACATTGAAATATTCGCCCGAGGAGCCGGAAGTCTTTATCCTATTGCCTTCTGACAAATGTTTACGGTTTACCAATAGTTTCACATAATTAGTACCGTTTCCTCATATTACAGTGCAACGTGATGTCCGAAATGGCTGACAAAATTAGGTACATGCACGAAATATATGCAAGACAATATAGGGTATATGTATAGCTTGGAAATTGTGACCGTTGCTCGCTCGCTCCTCTCGCTCGTAAAAATCTAGTCCAACCTCACAACCGATCCCACACGTTCGCAAATTTGAAATATGTCGCCATCATATCGAATAATGAACGCAAGATGGATTGGTTTTAGGTTAGGCTATAGTTTTCGAGCGAGCGCCGCGAGCGAGAGACGCGTAAAGGTGTGTCATAAACCAACGGTTTGGCACATACGGACATTGAAATATTCGCACCAGCCCGAGGAGCCGGAAGTATTTATCCTATTGCCTACCGACACATGTTTACAGTTTATGAATAGTTTCACATAAATAGTACTATTTCCTCATAGTACAGTGCAATGTGATGTCCGAAATAGCTGACAAAATTAGGTAATAACACGAAATATATGGAAGGCAATATAAGGTGTATGTATAGGTTGGAAATTGTGATCGTTGCTCGCTCGAAAAAATCTGGTCCAACCTCACAACCGATCCCACACGTTCGCAAATTCGAAACATGTCGCCATCATATCGAATAATGAACGCAAGATGGATTGGTTTTAGGTTAGGCTATAGCTTTCGTGCGAGCGCAGCGAACGAGTGACGCGTATAGGTGTGTCATAAACCAACGGTTTGGCTCATACGGACATTGAAATATTCGCACCAGCCCGAGGAGCCGGATGTCTTTATCCTATTGACTACTGACAAATGTTTACAGTTTATGAATAGTTTCACATAAATAGTACTATTTCCTCATAGTACAGTGCAATGTGATGTCCGAAATGGCTGACAAAATTAGGTAATAACACGAAATATATGGAAGGCAATATAAGGTATATGTATAGCTTGGAAATTGTGACCGTTGCTCGCTCGCTCCGCTCGCTCGTAAAAATCTAGTCCAACCTCACAACCGATCCCACACGTTCGCAAATTCGAAATATGTCGCCACCATATCGAATAATGAACGGAAGATGGATTGGTTTTAGGTTAGGCCATAGCTTTCGTGCGAGCGCAGCGAACGAGAGACGCGTAAAGGTGTGTCACAAACCAACGGTTTGGCACATACGGACATTGAAATATTCGCCCGAGGAGCCGGAAGTCTTTATCCTATTGCCTTCTGACAAATGTTTACGGTTTACCAATAGTTTCACATAATTAGTACCGTTTCCTCATATTACAGTGCAACGTGATGTCCGAAATGGCTGACAAAATTAGGTACATGCACGAAATATATGCAAGACAATATAGGGTATATGTATAGCTTGGAAATTGTGACCGTTGCTCGCTCGCTCCTCTCGCTCGTAAAAATCTAGTCCAACCTCACAACCGATCCCACACGTTCGCAAATTTGAAATATGTCGCCATCATATCGAATGATGAACGCAAGATGGATTGGTTTTAGGTTAGGCTATAGTTTTCGAGCGAGCGCCGCGAGCGAGAGACGCGTAAAGGTGTGTCATAAACCAACGGTTTGGCACATACGGACATTGAAATATTCGCACCAGCCCGAGGAGCCGGAAGTATTTATCCTATTGCCTACCGACACATGTTTACAGTTTATGAATAGTTTCACATAAATAGTACTATTTCCTCATAGTACAGTGCAATGTGATGTCCGAAATAGCTGACAAAATTAGGTAATAACACGAAATATATGGAAGGCAATATAAGGTGTATGTATAGGTTGGAAATTGTGATCGTTGCTCGCTCGAAAAAATCTGGTCCAACCTCACAACCGATCCCACACGTTCGCAAATTCGAAACATGTCGCCACCATATCGAATAATGAACGGAAGATGGATTGGTTTTAGGTTAGGCTATAGCTTTCGTGCGAGCGCAGCGAACGAGAGACGCGTAAAGGTGTGTCACAAACCATCGGTTTGGCACATACGGACATTGAAATATTCGCACCAGCCCAGGGAACCGGAAGTATTTATCCTATTGCCTACCGACACATGTTTACAGTTTATGAATAGTTTCACATAAATAGTACTATTTCCTCATAGTACAGTGCAATGTGATGTCCGAAATGGCTGACAAAATTAGGTAATAACACGAAATATATGGAAGGCAATATAAGGTATATGTATAGCTTGGAAATTGTGACCGTTGCTCGCTCGCTCCGCTCGCTCGTAAAAATCTAGTCCAACCTCACAACCGATCCCACACGTTCGCAAATTCGAAATATGTCGCCACCATATCGAATAATGAACGGAAGATGGATTGGTTTTAGGTTAGGCCATAGCTTTCGTGCGAGCGCAGCGAACGAGAGACGCGTAAAGGTGTGTCACAAACCAACGGTTTGGCACATACGGACATTGAAATATTCGCACCAGCCCGAGGAGCCGGAAGTCTTTATCCTATTGCCTTCTGACAAATGTTTACGGTTTACCAATAGTTTCACATAATTAGTACCGTTTCCTCATAGTACAGTGCAACGTGATGTCCGAAATGGCTGACAAAATTAGGTACAAGCACGAAATATATGCAAGACAATATATGGTATATGTATAGCTTGGAAATTGTGACCGTTGCTCGCTCGCTCCTCTCGCTTGTAAAAATCTAGTCCAACCTCACAACCGATCCCACACGTTCGCAAATTTGAAATATGTCGCCATCATATCGAATAATGAACGCAAGATGGATTGGTTTTAGGTTAGGCTATAGCTTTCCTGCGAGCGCAGCGAGCGAGAGACGCGTAAAGGTGTGTCACAAACCAAACGGTTTGTCACATACGGACATTGAAATATTCGCACCGGCCCGAGGAGCCGAAAGTCTTTATCCTATTGCCTTCTGACAAATGTTTACGGTTTACCAACAGTTTCACATAATTAGTACCGTTTCCTCATTATACAGTGCAATGTGATGTCCGAAATGGCAGACAAAATTAGGTAATAACACGACATATAGGCAAGGCAATATAAGGTGTATGTATAGGTTGGAAATTGTGATCGTTGCTCGCTCGCTCCGCTCGCTCGAAAAAATCTAGTCCAACCTCACAACCGATCCGACACGTTCGCAAATTTGAAATATGTCGCCACCATATCGAATAATGAACGGAAGATGGATTGGTTTTAGGTTAGGCTATAGTTTTCGAGCGAGCGCAGCGAGCGAGTGACGCGTATAGGTGTGTCATAAACCAACGGTTTGGCACATACGGACATTGAAATATTCGCACCAGCCCGAGGTGCCGGATGTCTTTATCCTATTGACTACTGACAAATGTTTACAGTTTATGAATAGTTTCACATAAATAGTACTATTTCCTCATAGTACAGTGCAATGTGATGTCCGAAATGGCTGACAAAATTAGGTAATAACACGAAATATATGGAAGGCAATATAAGGTGTATGTATAGGTTGGAAATTGTGATCGTTGCTCGCTCGAAAAAATCTGGTCCAACCTCACAACCGATCCCACACGTTCGCAAATTCGAAACATGTCGCCACCATATCGAATAATGAACGGAAGATGGATTGGTTTTAGGTTAGGCTATAGCTTTCGTGCGAGCGCAGCGAACGAGAGACGCGTAAAGGTGTGTCACAAACCATCGGTTTGGCACATACGGACATTGAAATATTCGCACCAGCCCAAGGAACCGGAAGTATTTATCCTATTGCCTACCGACACATGTTTACAGTTTATGAATAGTTTCACATAAATAGTACTATTTCCTCATAGTACAGTGCAATGTGATGTCCGAAATGGCTGACAAAATTAGGTAATAACACGAAATATATGGAAGGCAATATAAGGTATATGTATAGCTTGGAAATTGTGACCGTTGCACGCTCGCTCCGCTCGCTCGTAAAAATCTGGTCCAACCTCACAACCGATCCCACACGTTCGCAAATTCGAAACATGTCGCCACCATATCGAATAATGAACGCAAGATGGATTGGTTTTAGGTTAGGCTATAGCTTTCCTGCGAGCGCAGCGAGCGAGAGACGCGTAAAGGTGTGTCACAAACCAACGGTTTGTCACATACGGACATTGAAATATTCGCACCGGCCCGAGGAGCCGAAAGTCTTTATCCTATTGCCTTCTGACAAATGTTTACGGTTTACCAACAGTTTCACATAATTAGTACCGTTTCCTCATTATACAGTGCAATGTGATGTCCGAAATGGCAGACAAAATTAGGTAATAACACGACATATAGGCAAGGCAATATAAGGTGTATGTATAGGTTGGAAATTGTGATCGTTGCTCGCTCGCTCCGCTCGCTCGAAAAAATCTAGTCCAACCTCACAACCGATCCGACACGTTCGCAAATTTGAAATATGTCGCCATCATATCGAATAATGAACGCAAGATGGATTGGTTTTAGGTTAGGCTATAGTTTTCGAGCGAGCGCAGCGAGCGAGTGACGCGTATAGGTGTGTCATAAACCAACGGTTTGGCACATACGGACATTGAAATATTCGCACCAGCCCGAGGAGCCGGAAGTATTTATCCTATTGCCTACCGATACATGTTTACAGTTTATGAATAGTTTCACATATATAGTACTATTTCCACATAGTTCAGTGCAATGTGATGTCCGAAATGGCTGACAAAATTAGGTACTAGCACGAAATATAAGCAAGGCAATATAAGGTATATGTATAGCTTGGAAATTTTGACCGTTGCACGCTCGCTACGCTCGCTCGTAAAAATCTGGTCCAACCTCACAACCGATCCCACACGTTCGCAAATTCGAAACATGTCGCCACCATATCGAATAATGAACGGAAGATGGATTGGTTTTAGGTTAGGCTATAGCTTTCGTGCGAGCGCAGCGAACGAGAGACGCGTAAAGGTGTGTCACAAACCATCGGTTTGGCACATACGGACATTGATATATTCGCACCAGCCCGAGGAGCCGGAAGTCTTTATCCTATTGCCTTCTGACAAATGTTTACGGTTTACCAATAGTTTCACATAATTAGTACCGCTTCCTCATAGTACAGTGCAACGTGATGTCCGAAATGGCAGACAAAATTAGCTAATAACACGACATATATGCAAGGCAATATAAGGTGTATGTATAGGTTGGAAATTGTGATCGTCGCTCGCTCGCTCCGCTTGCTCGAAAAAATCTAGTCCAACCTCACAACCGATCCGACACGTTCGCAAATTTGAAATATGTCGCCATCATATCGAATAATGAACGCAAGATGGATTGGTTTTAGGTTAGGCTATAGTTTTCGAGCGAGCGCAGCGAGCGTGGGACGCGTATAGGTGTGTCATAAACCAACGGTTTGGCTCATACGGACATTGAAATATTCGCACCAGCCCGAGGAGCCGGATGTCTTTATCCTATTGACTACTGACAAATGTTTACAGTTTATGAATAGTTTCACATAAATAGTACTATTTCCTCATAGTACAGTGCAATGTGATGTCCGAAATGGCTGACAAAATTAGGTAATAACACGAAATATATGGAAGGCAATATAAGGTATATGTATAGCTTGGAAATTGTGACCGTTGCTCGCTCGCTCCGCTCGCTCGTAAAAATCTAGTCCAACCTCACAACCGATCCCACACGTTCGCAAATTCGAAATATGTCGCCACCATATCGAATAATGAACGGAAGATGGATTGGTTTTAGGTTAGGCCATAGCTTTCGTGCGAGCGCAGCGAACGAGAGACGCGTAAAGGTGTGTCACAAACCAACGGTTTGGCACATACGGACATTGAAATATTCGCACCAGCCCGAGGAGCCGGAAGTCTTTATCCTATTGCCTTCTGACAAATGTTTACGGTTTACCAATAGTTTCACATAATTAGTACCGTTTCCTCATAGTACAGTGCAACGTGATGTCCGAAATGGCTGACAAAATTAGGTACAAGCACGAAATATATGCAAGACAATATATGGTATATGTATAGCTTGGAAATTGTGACCGTTGCTCGCTCGCTCCTCTCGCTTGTAAAAATCTAGTCCAACCTCACAACCGATCCCACACGTTCGCAAATTTGAAATATGTCGCCATCATATCGAATAATGAACGCAAGATGGATTGGTTTTAGGTTAGGCTATAGCTTTCCTGCGAGCGCAGCGAGCGAGAGACGCGTAAAGGTGTGTCACAAACCAACGGTTTGTCACATACGGACATTGAAATATTCGCACCGGCCCGAGGAGCCGAAAGTCTTTATCCTATTGCCTTCTGACAAATGTTTACGGTTTACCAACAGTTTCACATAATTAGTACCGTTTCCTCATTATACAGTGCAATGTGATGTCCGAAATGGCAGACAAAATTAGGTAATAACACGACATATAGGCAAGGCAATATAAGGTGTATGTATAGGTTGGAAATTGTGATCGTTGCTCGCTCGCTCCGCTCGCTCGAAAAAATCTAGTCCAACCTCACAACCGATCCGACACGTTCGCAAATTTGAAATATGTCGCCACCATATCGAATAATGAACGGAAGATGGATTGGTTTTAGGTTAGGCTATAGTTTTCGAGCGAGCGCAGCGAGCGAGTGACGCGTATAGGTGTGTCATAAACCAACGGTTTGGCACATACGGACATTGAAATATTCGCACCAGCCCGAGGTGCCGGATGTCTTTATCCTATTGACTACTGACAAATGTTTACAGTTTATGAATAGTTTCACATAAATAGTACTATTTCCTCATAGTACAGTGCAATGTGATGTCCGAAATGGCTGACAAAATTAGGTAATAACACGAAATATATGGAAGGCAATATAAGGTGTATGTATAGGTTGGAAATTGTGATCGTTGCTCGCTCGAAAAAATCTGGTCCAACCTCACAACCGATCCCACACGTTCGCAAATTCGAAACATGTCGCCACCATATCGAATAATGAACGGAAGATGGATTGGTTTTAGGTTAGGCTATAGCTTTCGTGCGAGCGCAGCGAACGAGAGACGCGTAAAGGTGTGTCACAAACCATCGGTTTGGCACATACGGACATTGAAATATTCGCACCAGCCCAAGGAACCGGAAGTATTTATCCTATTGCCTACCGACACATGTTTACAGTTTATGAATAGTTTCACATAAATAGTACTATTTCCTCATTATACAGTGCAATGTGATGTCCGAAATGGCAGACAAAATTAGGTAATAACACGACATATAGGCAAGGCAATATAAGGTGTATGTATAGGTTGGAAATTGTGATCGTTGCTCGCTCGCTCCGCTCGCTCGAAAAAATCTAGTCCAACCTCACAACCGATCCGACACGTTCGCAAATTTGAAATATGTCGCCACCATATCGAATAATGAACGGAAGATGGATTGGTTTTAGGTTAGGCTATAGCTTTCGTGCGAGCGCAGCGAACTAGAGACGCGTAAAGGTGTGTCACAAACCATCGGTTTGGCACATACGGACATTGATATATTCGCACCAGCCCGAGGAGCCGGAAGTCTTTATCCTATTGCCTTCTGACAAATGTTTACGGTTTACCAATATTTTCACATTATTAGTACTGTTTCCTCATAGTACAGTGCAACGTGATGTCCGAAATGGCTGACAAAATTAGGTACAAGCACGAAATATATGCAAGACAATATAAGGTGTATGTATAGCTTGGAAATTGTGACCGTTGCTCGCTCGCTCCGCTCGCTCGTAAAAATCTAGTCCAACCCCACAACCGATCCGACACGTTCGCAAATTTGAAATATGTCGCCATCATATCGAATAATGAACGCAAGATGGATTGGTTTTAGGTTAGGCTATAGTTTTCGAGCGAGCGCAGCGAGCGAGTGACGCGTATAGGTGTGTCATAAACCAACGGTTTGGCACATACGGACATTGAAATATTCGCACCAGCCCGAGGAGCCGGAAGTATTTATCCTATTGCCTACCGATACATGTTTACAGTTTATGAATAGTTTCACATATATAGTACTATTTCCACATAGTACAGTGCAATGTGATGTCCGAAATGGCTGACAAAATTAGGTACTAGCACGAAATATAAGCAAGGCAATATAAGGTATATGTATAGCTTGGAAATTTTGACCGTTGCACGCTCGCTACGCTCGCTCGTAAAAATCTGGTCCAACCTCACAACCGATCCCACACGTTCGCAAATTCGAAACATGTCGCCACCATATCGAATAATGAACGGAAGATGGATTGGTTTTAGGTTAGGCTATAGCTTTCGTGCGAGCGCAGCGAACGAGAGACGCGTAAAGGTGTGTCACAAACCATCGGTTTGGCACATACGGACATTGATATATTCGCACCAGCCCGAGGAGCCGGAAGTCTTTATCCTATTGCCTTCTGACAAATGTTTACGGTTTACCAATAGTTTCACATAATTAGTACCGTTTCCTCATAGTACAGTGCAACGTGATGTCCGAAATGGCAGACAAAATTAGGTAATAAGACGACATATATGCAAGGCAATATAAGGTGTATGTATAGGTTGGAAATTGTGATCGTCGCTCGCTCGCTCCGCTTGCTCGAAAAAATCTAGTCCAACCTCACAACCGATCCGACACGTTCGCAAATTTGAAATATGTCGCCATCATATCGAATAATGAACGCAAGATGGATTGGTTTTAGGTTAGGCTATAGTTTTCGAGCGAGCGCAGCGAGCGTGGGACGCGTATAGGTGTGTCATAAACCAACGGTTTGGCTCATACGGACATTGAAATATTCGCACCAGCCCGAGGAGCCGGATGTCTTTATCCTATTGACTACTGACAAATGTTTACAGTTTATGAATAGTTTCACATAAATAGTACTATTTCCTCATAGTACAGTGCAATGTGATGTCCGAAATGGCTGACAAAATTAGGTAATAACACGAAATATATGGAAGGCAATATAAGGTATATGTATAGCTTGGAAATTGTGACCGTTGCTCGCTCGCTCCGCTCGCTCGTAAAAATCTAGTCCAACCTCACAACCGATCCCACACGTTCGCAAATTCGAAATATGTCGCCACCATATCGAATAATGAACGGAAGATGGATTGGTTTTAGGTTAGGCCATAGCTTTCGTGCGAGCGCAGCGAACGAGAGACGCGTAAAGGTGTGTCACAAACCAACGGTTTGGCACATACGGACATTGAAATATTCGCACCAGCCCGAGGAGCCGGAAGTATTTATCCTATTGCCTACCGACACATGTTTACAGTTTATGAATAGTTTCACATAAATAGTACTATTTCCTCATAGTACAGTGCAATGTGATGTCCGAAATGGCTGACAAAATTAGGTAATAACACGAAATATATGGAAGGCAATATAAGGTATATGTATAGCTTGGAAATTGTGACCGTTGCTCGCTCGCTCCGCTCGCTCGTAAAAATCTAGTCCAACCCCACAACCGATCCCACACGTTCGCAAATTTGAAATATGTCGCCATCATATCGAATAATGAACGCAAGATGGATTGGTTTTAGGTTAGGCTATAGTTTTCGAGCGAGCGCAGCGAGCGAGTGACGCGTATAGGTGTGTCATAAACCAACGGTTTGGCACATACGGACATTGAAATATTCGCACCAGCCCGAGGAGCCGGAAGTATTTATCCTATTGCCTACCGATACATGTTTACAGTTTATGAATAGTTTCACATATATAGTACTATTTCCACATAGTACAGTGCAATGTGATGTCCGAAATGGCTGACAAAATTAGGTACTAGCACGAAATATAAGCAAGGCAATATAAGGTATATGTATAGCTTGGAAATTTTGACCGTTGCACGCTCGCTCCGCTCGCTCGTAAAAATCTGGTCCAACCTCACAACCGATCCCACACGTTCGCAAATTCGAAACATGTCGCCACCATATCGAATAATGAACGGAAGATGGATTGGTTTTAGGTTAGGCTATAGCTTTCGTGCGAGCGCAGCGAACGAGAGACGCGTAAAGGTGTGTCACAAACCATCGGTTTGGCACATACGGACATTGATATATTCGCACCAGCCCGAGGAGCCGGAAGTCTTTATCCTATTGCCTTCTGACAAATGTTTACGGTTTACCAATAGTTTCACATAATTAGTACCGTTTCCTCATAGTACAGTGCAACGTGATGTCCGAAATGGCAGACAAAATTAGGTAATAAGACGACATATATGCAAGGCAATATAAGGTGTATGTATAGGTTGGAAATTGTGATCGTTGCTCGCTCGCTCCGCTTGCTCGAAAAAATCTAGTCCAACCTCACAACCGATCCGACACGTTCGCAAATTTGAAATATGTCGCCATCATATCGAATAATGAACGCAAGATGGATTGGTTTTAGGTTAGGCTATAGTTTTCGAGCGAGCGCAGCGAGCGTGGGACGCGTATAGGTGTGTCATAAACCAACGGTTTGGCTCATACGGACATTGAAATATTCGCACCAGCCCGAGGAGCCGGATGTCTTTATCCTATTGACTACTGACAAATGTTTACAGTTTATGAATAGTTTCACATAAATAGTACTATTTCCTCATAGTACAGTGCAATGTGATGTCCGAAATGGCTGACAAAATTAGGTAATAACACGAAATATATGGAAGGCAATATAAGGTATATGTATAGCTTGGAAATTGTGACCGTTGCTCGCTCGCTCCGCTCGCTCGTAAAAATCTAGTCCAACCTCACAACCGATCCCACACGTTCGCAAATTCGAAATATGTCGCCATCATATCGAATAATGAACGCAAGATGGATTGGTTTTAGGTTAGGCTATAGTTTTCGAGCGAGCGCCGCGAGCGAGAGACGCGTAAAGGTGTGTCATAAACCAACGGTTTGGCACATACGGACATTGAAATATTCGCACCAGCCCGAGGAGCCGGAAGTATTTATCCTATTGCCTACCGACACATGTTTACAGTTTATGAATAGTTTCACATAAATAGTACTATTTCCTCATAGTACAGTGCAATGTGTTGTCCGAAATAGCTGACAAAATTAGGTAATAACACGAAATATATGGAAGGCAATATAAGGTGTATGTATAGGTTGGAAATTGTGATCGTTGCTCGCTCAAAAAAATCTGGTCCAACCTCACAACCGATCCCACACGTTCGCAAATTCGAAACATGTCGCCACCATATCGAATAATGAACGGAAGATGGATTGGTTTTAGGTTAGGCTATAGCTTTCGTGCGAGCGCAGCGAACGAGAGACGCGTAAAGGTGTGTCACAAACCATCGGTTTGGCACATACGGACATTGAAATATTCGCACCAGCCCAAGGAACCGGAAGTATTTATCCTATTGCCTACCGACACATGTTTACAGTTTATGAATAGTTTCACATAAATAGTACTATTTCCTCATAGTACAGTGCAATGTGATGTCCGAAATGGCTGACAAAATTAGGTAATAACACGAAATATATGGAAGGCAATATAAGGTATATGTATAGCTTGGAAATTGTGACCGTTGCTCGCTCGCTCCGCTCGCTCGTAAAAATCTAGTCCAACCTCACAACCGATCCCACACGTTCGCAAATTCGAAATATGTCGCCACCATATCGAATAATGAACGGAAGATGGATTGGTTTTAGGTTAGGCCATAGCTTTCGTGCGAGCGCAGCGAACGAGAGACGCGTAAAGGTGTGTCACAAACCAACGGTTTGGCACATACGGACATTGAAATATTCGCACCAGCCCGAGGAGCCGGAAGTATTTATCCTATTGCCTACCGATACATGTTTACAGTTTATGAATAGTTTCACATATATAGTACTATTTCCACATAGTACAGTGCAATGTGATGTCCGAAATGGCTGACAAAATTAGGTACTAGCACGAAATATATGCAAGGCAATATAAGGTATATGTATAGCTTGGCAATTTTGACCGTTGCACGCTCGCTCCGCTCGCTCGTAAAAATCTGGTCCAACCTCACAACCGATCCCACACGTTCGCAAATTCGAAACATGTCGCCACCATATCGAATAATGAACGGAAGATGGATTGGTTTTAGGTTAGGCTATAGCTTTCGTGCGAGCGCAGCGAACGAGAGACGCGTAAAGGTGTGTCACAAACCATCGGTTTGGCACATACGGACATTGATATATTCGCACCAGCCCGAGGAGCCGGAAGTCTTTATCCTATTGCCTCCTGACAAATGTTTACGGTTTACCAATAGTTTCACATAATTAGTACCGTTTCCTCATAGTACAGTGCAGCGTGATGTCCGAAATGGCTGACAAAATTAGGTACAAGCACGAAATATATGCAAGACAATATATGGTATATGTATAGGTTGGAAATTGTGATCGTTGCTCGCTCGCTCCGCTTGCTAGAAAAAATCTAGTCCAACCTCACAACCGATCCGACACGTCCGCATATTTGAAATATGTCGCCATCATATCGAATAATGAACGCAAGATGGATTGGTTTTAGGTTAGGCTATAGTTTTCGAGCGAGCGCAGCGAGCGAGTGACGCGTATAGGTGTGTCATAAACCAACGGTTTGGCACATACGGACATTGAAATATTCGCACCAGCCCGAGGTGCCGGATGTCTTTATCCTATTGACTACTGACAAATGTTTACAGTTTATGAATAGTTTCACATAAATAGTACTATTTCCTCATAGTACAGTGCAATGTGATGTCCGAAATGGCTGACAAAATTAGGTAATAACACGAAATATATGGAAGGCAATATAAGGTATATGTATAGCTTGGAAATTGTGACCGTTGCACGCTCGCTCCGCTCGCTCGTAAAAATCTGGTCCAACCTCACAACCGATCCCACACGTTCGCAAATTCGAAACATGTCGCCACCATATCGAATAATGAACGGAAGATGGATTGGTTTTAGGTTAGGCTATAGCTTTCGTGCGAGCGCAGCGAACTAGAGACGCGTAAAGGTGTGTCACAAACCATCGGTTTGGCACATACGGACATTGATATATTCGCACCAGCCCGAGGAGCCGGAAGTCTTTATCCTATTGCCTTCTGACAAATGTTTACGGTTTACCAATATTTTCACATTATTAGTACTGTTTCCTCATAGTACAGTGCAACGTGATGTCCGAAATGGCTGACAAAATTAGGTACAAGCACGAAATATATGCAAGACAATATAAGGTGTATGTATAGCTTGGAAATTGTGACCGTTGCTCGCTCGCTCCGCTCGCTCGTAAAAATCTAGTCCAACCCCACAACCGATCCGACACGTTCGCAAATTTGAAATATGTCGCCATCATATCGAATAATGAACGCAAGATGGATTGGTTTTAGGTTAGGCTATAGTTTTCGAGCGAGCGCAGCGAGCGAGTGACGCGTATAGGTGTGTCATAAACCAACGGTTTGGCACATACGGACATTGAAATATTCGCACCAGCCCGAGGAGCCGGAAGTATTTATCCTATTGCCTACCGATACATGTTTACAGTTTATGAATAGTTTCACATATATAGTACTATTTCCACATAGTACAGTGCAATGTGATGTCCGAAATGGCTGACAAAATTAGGTACTAGCACGAAATATAAGCAAGGCAATATAAGGTATATGTATAGCTTGGAAATTTTGACCGTTGCACGCTCGCTACGCTCGCTCGTAAAAATCTGGTCCAACCTCACAACCGATCCCACACGTTCGCAAATTCGAAACATGTCGCCACCATATCGAATAATGAACGGAAGATGGATTGGTTTTAGGTTAGGCTATAGCTTTCGTGCGAGCGCAGCGAACGAGAGACGCGTAAAGGTGTGTCACAAACCATCGGTTTGGCACATACGGACATTGATATATTCGCACCAGCCCGAGGAGCCGGAAGTCTTTATCCTATTGCCTTCTGACAAATGTTTACGGTTTACCAATAGTTTCACATAATTAGTACCGTTTCCTCATAGTACAGTGCAACGTGATGTCCGAAATGGCAGACAAAATTAGGTAATAAGACGACATATATGCAAGGCAATATAAGGTGTATGTATAGGTTGGAAATTGTGATCGTCGCTCGCTCGCTCCGCTTGCTCGAAAAAATCTAGTCCAACCTCACAACCGATCCGACACGTTCGCAAATTTGAAATATGTCGCCATCATATCGATTAATGAACGCAAGATGGATTGGTTTTAGGTTAGGCTATAGTTTTCGAGCGAGCGCAGCGAGCGTGGGACGCGTATAGGTGTGTCATAAACCAACGGTTTGGCTCATACGGACATTGAAATATTCGCACCAGCCCGAGGAGCCGGATGTCTTTATCCTATTGACTACTGACAAATGTTTACAGTTTATGAATAGTTTCACATAAATAGTACTATTTCCTCATAGTACAGTGCAATGTGATGTCCGAAATGGCTGACAAAATTAGGTAATAACACGAAATATATGGAAGGCAATATAAGGTATATGTATAGCTTGGAAATTGTGACCGTTGCTCGCTCGCTCCGCTCGCTCGTAAAAATCTAGTCCAACCTCACAACCGATCCCACACGTTCGCAAATTCGAAATATGTCGCCACCATATCGAATAATGAACGGAAGATGGATTGGTTTTAGGTTAGGCCATAGCTTTCGTGCGAGCGCAGCGAACGAGAGACGCGTAAAGGTGTGTCACAAACCAACGGTTTGGCACATACGGACATTGAAATATTCGCACCAGCCCGAGGAGCCGGAAGTCTTTATCCTATTGCCTTCTGACAAATGTTTACAGTTTATGAATAGTTTCACATAAATAGTACTATTTCCTCATAGTACAGTGCAATGTGATGTCCGAAATGGCTGACAAAATTAGGTACAAGCACGAAATATATGCAAGACAATATATGGTATATGTATAGCTTGGAAATTGTGACCGTTGCTCGCTCGCTCCTCTCGCTCGTAAAAATCTAGTCCAACCTCACAACCGATCCCACACGTTCGCAAATTTGAAATATGTCGCCATCATATCGAATAATGAACGCAAGATGGATTGGTTTTAGGTTAGGCTATAGCTTTCCTGCGAGCGCAGCGAGCGAGAGACGCGTAAAGGTGTGTCACAAACCAACGGTTTGTCACATACGGACATTGAAATATTCGCACCGGCCCGAGGAGCCGAAAGTCTTTATCCTATTGCCTTCTGACAAATGTTTACGGTTTACCAACAGTTTCACATAATTAGTACCGTTTCCTCATAGTACAGTGCAATGTGATGTCCGAAATGGCAGACAAAATTAGGTAATAACACGACATATAGGCAAGGCAATATAAGGTGTATGTATAGGTTGGAAATTGTGATCGTTGCTCGCTCGCTCCGCTCGCTCGAAAAAATCTAGTCCAACCTCACAACCGACCCGACACGTTCGCAAATTTGAAATATGTCGCCACCATATCGAATAATGAACGGAAGATGGATTGGTTTTAGGTTAGGCTATAGCTTTCGTGCGAGCGCAGCGAACGAGAGACGCGTAAAGGTGTGTCACAAACCAACGGTTTGGCACATACGGACATTGAAATATTCGCCCGAGGAGCCGGAAGTCTTTATCCTATTGCCTTCTGACAAATGTTTACGGTTTACCAATAGTTTCACATAATTAGTACCGTTTCCTCATATCACAGTGCAACGTGATGTCCGAAATGGCTGACAAAATTAGGTACATGCACGAAATATATGCAAGACAATATATGGTATATGTATAGCTTGGAAATTGTGACCGTTGCTCGCTCGCTCCTCTCGCTCGTAAAAATCTAGTCCAACCTCACAACCGATCCCACACGTTCGCAAATTTGAAATATGTCGCCATCATATCGAATAATGAACGCAAGATGGATTGGTTTTAGGTTAGGCTATAGTTTTCGAGCGAGCGCCGCGAGCGAGAGACGCGTAAAGGTGTGTCATAAACCAACGGTTTGGCACATACGGACATTGAAATATTCGCACCAGCCCGAGGAGCCGGAAGTATTTATCCTATTGCCTACCGACACATGTTTACAGTTTATGAATAGTTTCACATAAATAGTACTATTTCCTCATAGTACAGTGCAATGTGATGTCCGAAATGGCTGACAAAATTAGGTAATAAGACGAAATATATGGAAGGCAATATAAGGTGTATGTATAGGTTGGAAATTGTGATCGTTGCTCGCTCGAAAAAATCTGGTCCAACCTCACAACCGATCCCACACGTTCGCAAATTCGAAACATGTCGCCACCATATCGAATAATGAACGGAAGATGGATTGGTTTTAGGTTAGGCTATAGCTTTCGTGCGAGCGCAGCGAACGAGAGACGCGTAAAGGTGTGTCACAAACCATCGGTTTGGCACATACGGACATTGAAATATTCGCACCAGCCCAAGGAACCGGAAGTATTTATCCTATTGCCTACCGACACATGTTTACAGTTTATGAATAGTTTCACATAAATAGTACTATTTCCTCATAGTACAGTGCAATGTGATGTTCGAAATGGCTGACAAAATTAGGTAATAACACGAAATATATGGAAGGCAATATAAGGTATATGTATAGCTTGGAAATTGTGACCGGTGCTCGCTCGCTCCGCTCGCTCGTAAAAATCTAGTCCAACCTCACAACCGATCCCACACGTTCGCAAATTTGAAATATGTCGCCACCATATCGAATAATGAACGGAAGATGGATTGGTTTTAGGTTAGGCTATAGCTTTCGTGCAAGCGCAGCGAACGAGAGACGCGTAAAGGTGTGTCACAAACCATCGGTTTGGCTCATACGGACATTGAAATATTCGCACCAGCCCGAGGAGCCGGATGTCTTTATCCTATTGACTACTGACAAATGTTTACAGTTTATGAATAGTTTCACATAAATAGTACTATTTCCTCATAGTACAGTGCAATGTGATGTCCGAAATGGCTGACAAAATTAGTTAATAACACGAAATATATGGAAGGCAATATAAGGTATATGTATAGCTTGGAAATTGTGACCGTTGCTCGCTCGCTCCGCTCGCTCGTAAAAATCTAGTCCAACCTCACAACCGATCCCACACGTTCGCAAATTCGAAATATGTCGCCACCATATCGAATAATGAACGCAAGATGGATTGGTTTTAGGTTAGGCTATAGTTTTCGAGCGAGCGCAGCGAGCGAGTGACGCGTATAGGTGTGTCATAAACCAACGGTTTGGCACATACGGACATTGAAATATTCGCACCAGCCCGAGGAGCCGGAAGTATTTATCCTATTGCCTACCGATACATGTTTACAGTTTATGAATAGTTTCACATATATAGTACTATTTCCATATAGTACAGTGCAATGTGATGTCCGAAATGGCTGACAAAATTAGGTACTAGCACGAAATATATGCAAGGCAATATAAGGTATATGTATAGCTTGGCAATTTTGACCGTTGCACGCTCGCTCCGCTCGCTCGTAAAAATCTGGTCCAACCTCACAACCGATCCCACACGTTCGCAAATTCGAAACATGTCGCCACCATATCGAATAATGAACGGAAGATGGATTGGTTTTAGGTTAGGCTATAGCTTTCGTGCGAGCGCAGCGAACGAGAGACGCGTAAAGGTGTGTCACAAACCATCGGTTTGGCACATACGGACATTGATATATTCGCACCAGCCCGAGGAGCCGGAAGTCTTTATCCTATTGCCTCCTGACAAATGGTTACGGTTTACCAATAGTTTCACATAATTAGTACCGTTTCCTCATAGTACAGTGCAGCGTGATGTCCGAAATGGCTGACAAAATTAGGTACAAGCACGAAATATATGCAAGACAATATATGGTATATGTATAGGTTGGAAATTGTGATCGTTGCTCGCTCGCTCCGCTTGCTAGAAAAAATCTAGTCCAACCTCACAACCGATCCGACACGTTCGCAAATTTGAAATATGTCGCCATCATATCGAATAATGAACGCAAGATGGATTGGTTTTAGGTTAGGCTATAGTTTTCGAGCGAGCGCAGCGAGCGAGTGACGCGTATAGGTGTGTCATAAACCAACGGTTTGGCACATACGGACATTGAAATATTCGCACCAGCCCGAGGTGCCGGATGTCTTTATCCTATTGACTACTGACAAATGTTTACAGTTTATGAATAGTTTCACATAAATAGTACTATTTCCTCATAGTACAGTGCAATGTGATGTCCGAAATGGCTGACAAAATTAGGTAATAACACGAAATATATGGAAGGCAATATAAGGTGTATGTATAGGTTGGAAATTGTGATCGTTGCTCGCTCGAAAAAATCTGGTCCAACCTCACAACCGATCCCACACGTTCGCAAATTCGAAACATGTCGCCACCATATCGAATAATGAACGGAAGATGGATTGGTTTTAGGTTAGGCTATAGCTTTCGTGCGAGCGCAGCGAACGAGAGACGCGTAAAGGTGTGTCACAAACCATCGGTTTGGCACATACGGACATTGAAATATTCGCACCAGCCCAAGGAACCGGAAGTATTTATCCTATTGCCTACCGACACATGTTTACAGTTTATGAATAGTTTCACATAAATAGTACTATTTCCTCATAGTACAGTGCAATGTGATGTTCGAAATGGCTGACAAAATTAGGTAATAACACGAAATATATGGAAGGCAATATAAGGTATATGTATAGCTTGGAAATTGTGACCGGTGCTCGCTCGCTCCGCTCGCTCGTAAAAATCTAGTCCAACCTCACAACCGATCCCACACGTTCGCAAATTTGAAATATGTCGCCACCATATCGAATAATGAACGGAAGATGGATTGGTTTTAGGTTAGGCTATAGCTTTCGTGCAAGCGCAGCGAACGAGAGACGCGTAAAGGTGTGTCACAAACCATCGGTTTGGCTCATACGGACATTGAAATATTCGCACCAGCCCGAGGAGCCGGATGTCTTTATCCTATTGACTACTGACAAATGTTTACAGTTTATGAATAGTTTCACATAAATAGTACTATTTCCTCATAGTACAGTGCAACGTGATGTCCGCAATGGCTGACAAAATTAGGTAATAACACGAAATATATGGAAGGCAATATAAGGTATATGTATAGCTTGGAAATTGTGACCGTTGCTCGCTCGCTCCGCTCGCTCGTAAAAATCTTGTCCAACCTCACAACCGATCCCACACGTTCGCAAATTCGAAATATGTCGCCACCATATCGAATAATGAACGCAGGATGGATTGGTTTTAGGTTAGGCTATAGTTTTCGAGCGAGCGCAGCGAGCGAGTGACGCGTATAGGTGTGTCATAAACCAACGGTTTGGCACATACGGACATTGAAATATTCGCACCAGCCCGAGGAGCCGGAAGTATTTATCCTATTGCCTACCGATACATGTTTACAGTTTATGAATAGTTTCACATATATAGTACTATTTCCACATAGTACAGTGCAATGTGATGTCCGAAATGGCTGACAAAATTAGGTACAAGCACGAAATATATGCAAGACAATATATGGTATATGTATAGCTTGGAAATTGTGACCGTTGCTCGCTCGCTCCTCTCGCTCGTAAAAATCTAGTCCAACCTCACAACCGATCCCACACGTTCGCAAATTTGAAATATGTCGCCATCATATCGAATAATGAACGCAAGATGGATTGGTTTTAGGTTAGGCTATAGCTTTCCTGCGAGCGCAGCGAGCGAGAGACGCGTAAAGGTGTGTCACAAACCAACGGTTTGTCACATACGGACATTGAAATATTCGCACCGGCCCGAGGAGCCGAAAGTCTTTATCCTATTGCCTTCTGACAAATGTTTACGGTTTACCAACAGTTTCACATAATTAGTACCGTTTCCTCATAGTACAGTGCAATGTGATGTCCGCAATGGCTGACAAAATTAGGTAATAACACGAAATATATGGAAGGCAATATAAGGTATATGTATAGCTTGGAAATTGTGACCGTTGCTCGCTCGCTCCGCTCGCTCGTAAAAATCTAGTCCAACCTCACAACCGATCCCACACGTTCGCAAATTCGAAATATGTCGCCATCATATCGAATAATGAACGCAAGATGGATTGGTTTTAGGTTAGGCTATAGTTTTCGAGCGAGCGCCGCGAGCGAGAGACGCGTAAAGGTGTGTCATAAACCAACGGTTTGGCACATACGGACATTGAAATATTCGCACCAGCCCGAGGAGCCGGAAGTATTTATCCTATTGCCTACCGACACATGTTTACAGTTTATGAATAGTTTCACATAAATAGTACTATTTCCTCATAGTACAGTGCAATGTGATGTCCGAAATAGCTGACAAAATTAGGTAATAACACGAAATATATGGAAGGCAATATAAGGTGTATGTATAGGTTGGAAATTGTGATCGTTGCTCGCTCGAAAAAATCTGGTCCAACCTCACAACCGATCCCACACGTTCGCAAATTCGAAACATGTCGCCACCATATCGAATAATGAACGGAAGATGGATTGGTTTTAGGTTAGGCTATAGCTTTCCTGCGAGCGCAGCGAACGAGAGACGCGTAAAGGTGTGTCACAAACCATCGGTTTGGCACATGCGGACATTGAAATATTCGCACCAGCCCAAGGAACCGGAAGTATTTATCCTATTGCCTACCGACACATGTTTACAGTTTATGAATAGTTTCACATAAATAGTACTATTTCCTCATAGTACAGTGCAATGTGATGTCCGAAATGGCTGACAAAATTAGGTAATAACACGAAATATATGGAAGGCAATATAAGGTATATGTATAGCTTGGAAATTGTGACCGTTGCTCGCTCGCTCCGCTCGCTCGTAAAAATCTTGTCCAACCTCACAACCGATCCCACACGTTCGCAAATTCGAAATATGTCGCCACCATATCGAATAATGAACGCAGGATGGATTGGTTTTAGGTTAGGCTATAGTTTTCGAGCGAGCGCAGCGAGCGAGTGACGCGTATAGGTGTGTCATAAACCAACGGTTTGGCACATACGGACATTGAAATATTCGCACCAGCCCGAGGAGCCGGAAGTATTTATCCTATTGCCTACCGATACATGTTTACAGTTTATGAATAGTTTCACATATATAGTACTATTTCCACATAGTACAGTGCAATGTGATGTCCGAAATGGCTGACAAAATTAGGTACAAGCACGAAATATATGCAAGACAATATATGGTATATGTATAGCTTGGAAATTGTGACCGTTGCTCGCTCGCTCCTCTCGCTCGTAAAAATCTAGTCCAACCTCACAACCGATCCCACACGTTCGCAAATTTGAAATATGTCGCCATCATATCGAATAATGAACGCAAGATGGATTGGTTTTAGGTTAGGCTATAGCTTTCCTGCGAGCGCAGCGAGCGAGAGACGCGTAAAGGTGTGTCACAAACCAACGGTTTGTCACATACGGACATTGAAATATTCGCACCGGCCCGAGGAGCCGAAAGTCTTTATCCTATTGCCTTCTGACAAATGTTTACGGTTTACCAACAGTTTCACATAATTAGTACCGTTTCCTCATAGTACAGTGCAATGTGATGTCCGCAATGGCTGACAAAATTAGGTAATAACACGAAATATATGGAAGGCAATATAAGGTATATGTATAGCTTGGAAATTGTGACCGTTGCTCGCTCGCTCCGCTCGCTCGTAAAAATCTAGTCCAACCTCACAACCGATCCCACACGTTCGCAAATTCGAAATATGTCGCCATCATATCGAATAATGAACGCAAGATGGATTGGTTTTAGGTTAGGCTATAGTTTTCGAGCGAGCGCCGCGAGCGAGAGACGCGTAAAGGTGTGTCATAAACCAACGGTTTGGCACATACGGACATTGAAATATTCGCACCAGCCCGAGGAGCCGGAAGTATTTATCCTATTGCCTACCGACACATGTTTACAGTTTATGAATAGTTTCACATAAATAGTACTATTTCCTCATAGTACAGTGCAATGTGATGTCCGAAATAGCTGACAAAATTAGGTAATAACACGAAATATATGGAAGGCAATATAAGGTGTATGTATAGGTTGGAAATTGTGATCGTTGCTCGCTCGAAAAAATCTGGTCCAACCTCACAACCGATCCCACACGTTCGCAAATTCGAAACATGTCGCCACCATATCGAATAATGAACGGAAGATGGATTGGTTTTAGGTTAGGCTATAGCCTTCGTGCGAGCGCAGCGAACGAGAGACGCGTAAAGGTGTGTCACAAACCATCGGTTTGGCACATGCGGACATTGAAATATTCGCACCAGCCCAAGGAACCGGAAGTATTTATCCTATTGCCTACCGACACATGTTTACAGTTTATGAATAGTTTCACATAAATAGTACTATTTCCTCATAGTACAGTGCAATGTGATGTCCGAAATGGCTGACAAAATTAGGTAATAACACGAAATATATGGAAGGCAATATAAGGTATATGTATAGCTTGGAAATTGTGACCGTTGCTCGCTCGCTCCGCTCGCTCGTAAAAATCTAGTCCAACCTCACAACCGATCCCACACGTTCGCAAATTCGAAATATGTCGCCACCATATCGAATAATGAACGGAAGATGGATTGGTTTTAGGTTAGGCCATAGCTTTCGTGCGAGCGCAGCGAACGAGAGACGCGTAAAGGTGTGTCACAAACCAACGGTTTGGCACATACGGACATTGAAATATTCGCACCAGCCCGAGGAGCCGGAAGTCTTTATCCTATTGCCTTCTGACAAATGTTTACAGTTTATGAATAGTTTCACATAAATAGTACTATTTCCTCATAGTACAGTGCAATGTGATGTCCGAAATGGCTGACAAAATTAGGTACAAGCACGAAATATATGCAAGACAATATATGGTATATGTATAGCTTGGAAATTGTGACCGTTGCTCGCTCGCTCCTCTCGCTCGTAAAAATCTAGTCCAACCTCACAACCGATCCCACACGTTCGCAAATTTGAAATATGTCGCCATCATATCGAATAATGAACGCAAGATGGATTGGTTTTAGGTTAGGCTATAGCTTTCCTGCGAGCGCAGCGAGCGAGAGACGCGTAAAGGTGTGTCACAAACCAACGGTTTGTCACATACGGACATTGAAATATTCGCACCGGCCCGAGGAGCCGAAAGTCTTTATCCTATTGCCTTCTGACAAATGTTTACGGTTTACCAACAGTTTCACATAATTAGTACCGTTTCCTCATAGTACAGTGCAATGTGATGTCCGAAATGGCAGACAAAATTAGGTAATAACACGACATATAGGCAAGGCAATATAAGGTGTATGTATAGGTTGGAAATTGTGATCGTTGCTCGCTCGCTCCGCTCGCTCGAAAAAATCTAGTCCAACCTCACAACCGACCCGACACGTTCGCAAATTTGAAATATGTCGCCACCATATCGAATAATGAACGGAAGATGGATTGGTTTTAGGTTAGGCTATAGCTTTCGTGCGAGCGCAGCGAACGAGAGACGCGTAAAGGTGTGTCACAAACCAACGGTTTGGCACATACGGACATTGAAATATTCGCCCGAGGAGCCGGAAGTCTTTATCCTATTGCCTTCTGACAAATGTTTACGGTTTACCAATAGTTTCACATAATTAGTACCGTTTCCTCATATCACAGTGCAACGTGATGTCCGAAATGGCTGACAAAATTAGGTACATGCACGAAATATATGCAAGACAATATATGGTATATGTATAGCTTGGAAATTGTGACCGTTGCTCGCTCGCTCCTCTCGCTCGTAAAAATCTAGTCCAACCTCACAACCGATCCCACACGTTCGCAAATTTGAAATATGTCGCCATCATATCGAATAATGAACGCAAGATGGATTGGTTTTAGGTTAGGCTATAGTTTTCGAGCGAGCGCCGCGAGCGAGAGACGCGTAAAGGTGTGTCATAAACCAACGGTTTGGCACATACGGACATTGAAATATTCGCACCAGCCCGAGGAGCCGGAAGTATTTATCCTATTGCCTACCGACACATGTTTACAGTTTATGAATAGTTTCACATAAATAGTACTATTTCCTCATAGTACAGTGCAATGTGATGTCCGAAATGGCTGACAAAATTAGGTAATAACACGAAATATATGGAAGGCAATATAAGGTGTATGTATAGGTTGGAAATTGTGATCGTTGCTCGCTCGAAAAAATCTGGTCCAACCTCACAACCGATCCCACACGTTCGCAAATTCGAAACATGTCGCCACCATATCGAATAATGAACGGAAGATGGATTGGTTTTAGGTTAGGCTATAGCTTTCGTGCGAGCGCAGCGAACGAGAGACGCGTAAAGGTGTGTCACAAACCATCGGTTTGGCACATACGGACATTGAAATATTCGCACCAGCCCAAGGAACCGGAAGTATTTATCCTATTGCCTACCGACACATGTTTACAGTTTATGAATAGTTTCACATAAATAGTACTATTTCCTCATAGTACAGTGCAATGTGATGTTCGAAATGGCTGACAAAATTAGGTAATAACACGAAATATATGGAAGGCAATATAAGGTATATGTATAGCTTGGAAATTGTGACCGGTGCTCGCTCGCTCCGCTCGCTCGTAAAAATCTAGTCCAACCTCACAACCGATCCCACACGTTCGCAAATTTGAAATATGTCGCCACCATATCGAATAATGAACGGAAGATGGATTGGTTTTAGGTTAGGCTATAGCGTTCGTGCAAGCGCAGCGAACGAGAGACGCGTAAAGGTGTGTCACAAACCATCGGTTTGGCTCATACGGACATTGAAATATTCGCACCAGCCCGAGGAGCCGGATGTCTTTATCCTATTGACTACTGACAAATGTTTACAGTTTATGAATAGTTTCACATAAATAGTACTATTTCCTCATAGTACAGTGCAATGTGATGTCCGAAATGGCTGACAAAATTAGTTAATAACACGAAATATATGGAAGGCAATATAAGGTATATGTATAGCTTGGAAATTGTGACCGTTGCTCGCTCGCTCCGCTCGCTCGTAAAAATCTAGTCCAACCTCACAACCGATCCCACACGTTCGCAAATTCGAAATATGTCGCCACCATATCGAATAATGAACGCAAGATGGATTGGTTTTAGGTTAGGCTATAGTTTTCGAGCGAGCGCAGCGAGCGAGTGACGCGTATAGGTGTGTCATAAACCAACGGTTTGGCACATACGGACATTGAAATATTCGCACCAGCCCGAGGAGCCGGAAGTATTTATCCTATTGCCTACCGATACATGTTTACAGTTTATGAATAGTTTCACATATATAGTACTATTTCCATATAGTACAGTGCAATGTGATGTCCGAAATGGCTGACAAAATTAGGTACTAGCACGAAATATATGCAAGGCAATATAAGGTATATGTATAGCTTGGCAATTTTGACCGTTGCACGCTCGCTCCGCTCGCTCGTAAAAATCTGGTCCAACCTCACAACCGATCCCACACGTTCGCAAATTCGAAACATGTCGCCACCATATCGAATAATGAACGGAAGATGGATTGGTTTTAGGTTAGGCTATAGCTTTCGTGCGAGCGCAGCGAACGAGAGACGCGTAAAGGTGTGTCACAAACCATCGGTTTGGCACATACGGACATTGATATATTCGCACCAGCCCGAGGAGCCGGAAGTCTTTATCCTATTGCCTCCTGACAAATGGTTACGGTTTACCAATAGTTTCACATAATTAGTACCGTTTCCTCATAGTACAGTGCAGCGTGATGTCCGAAATGGCTGACAAAATTAGGTACAAGCACGAAATATATGCAAGACAATATATGGTATATGTATAGGTTGGAAATTGTGATCGTTGCTCGCTCGCTCCGCTTGCTAGAAAAAATCTAGTCCAACCTCACAACCGATCCGACACGTTCGCAAATTTGAAATATGTCGCCATCATATCGAATAATGAACGCAAGATGGATTGGTTTTAGGTTAGGCTATAGTTTTCGAGCGAGCGCAGCGAGCGAGTGACGCGTATAGGTGTGTCATAAACCAACGGTTTGGCACATACGGACATTGAAATATTCGCACCAGCCCGAGGTGCCGGATGTCTTTATCCTATTGACTACTGACAAATGTTTACAGTTTATGAATAGTTTCACATAAATAGTACTATTTCCTCATAGTACAGTGCAATGTGATGTCCGAAATGGCTGACAAAATTAGGTAATAACACGAAATATATGGAAGGCAATATAAGGTGTATGTATAGGTTGGAAATTGTGATCGTTGCTCGCTCGAAAAAATCTGGTCCAACCTCACAACCGATCCCACACGTTCGCAAATTCGAAACATGTCGCCACCATATCGAATAATGAACGGAAGATGGATTGGTTTTAGGTTAGGCTATAGCTTTCGTGCGAGCGCAGCGAACGAGAGACGCGTAAAGGTGTGTCACAAACCATCGGTTTGGCACATACGGACATTGAAATATTCGCACCAGCCCAAGGAACCGGAAGTATTTATCCTATTGCCTACCGACACATGTTTACAGTTTATGAATAGTTTCACATAAATAGTACTATTTCCTCATAGTACAGTGCAATGTGATGTTCGAAATGGCTGACAAAATTAGGTAATAACACGAAATATATGGAAGGCAATATAAGGTATATGTATAGCTTGGAAATTGTGACCGGTGCTCGCTCGCTCCGCTCGCTCGTAAAAATCTAGTCCAACCTCACAACCGATCCCACACGTTCGCAAATTTGAAATATGTCGCCACCATATCGAATAATGAACGGAAGATGGATTGGTTTTAGGTTAGGCTATAGCTTTCGTGCAAGCGCAGCGAACGAGAGACGCGTAAAGGTGTGTCACAAACCATCGGTTTGGCTCATACGGACATTGAAATATTCGCACCAGCCCGAGGAGCCGGATGTCTTTATCCTATTGACTACTGACAAATGTTTACAGTTTATGAATAGTTTCACATAAATAGTACTATTTCCTCATAGTACAGTGCAACGTGATGTCCGCAATGGCTGACAAAATTAGGTAATAACACGAAATATATGGAAGGCAATATAAGGTATATGTATAGCTTGGAAATTGTGACCGTTGCTCGCTCGCTCCGCTCGCTCGTAAAAATCTAGTCCAACCTCACAACCGATCCCACACGTTCGCAAATTCGAAATATGTCGCCACCATATCGAATAATGAACGCAGGATGGATTGGTTTTAGGTTAGGCTATAGTTTTCGAGCGAGCGCAGCGAGCGAGTGACGCGTATAGGTGTGTCATAAACCAACGGTTTGGCACATACGGACATTGAAATATTCGCACCAGCCCGAGGAGCCGGAAGTATTTATCCTATTGCCTACCGATACATGTTTACAGTTTATGAATAGTTTCACATATATAGTACTATTTCCACATAGTACAGTGCAATGTGATGTCCGAAATGGCTGACAAAATTAGGTACTAGCACGAAATATATGCAAGGCAATATAAGGTATATGTATAGCTTGGCAATTTTGACCGTTGCACGCTCGCTCCGCTCGCTCGTAGAAATCTGGTCCAACCTCACAACCGATCCCACACGTTCGCAAATTCGAAACATGTCGCCACCATATCGAATAATGAACGGAAGATGGATTGGTTTTAGGTTAGGCTATAGCTTTCGTGCGAGCGCAGCGAACAAGAGACGCGTAAAGGTGTGTCACAAACCATCGGTTTGGCACATACGGACATTGATATATTCGCACCAGCCCGAGGAGCCGGAAGTCTTTATCCTATTGACTACTGACAAATGTTTACAGTTTATGAATAGTTTCACATAAATAGTACTATTTCCTCATAGTACAGTGCAATGTGATGTCCGAAATGGCTGACAAAATTAGGTAATAACACGAAATATATGGAAGGCAATATATGGTATATGTATAGGTTGGAAATTGTGATCGTTGCTCGCTCGCTCCGCTTGCTAGAAAAAATCTAGTCCAACCTCACAACCGATCCGACACGTCCGCAAATTTGAAATATGTCGCCATCATATCGAATAATGAACGCAAGATGGATTGGTTTTAGGTTAGGCTATAGTTTTCGAGCGAGCGCAGCGAGCGAGTGACGCGTATAGGTGTGTCATAAACCAACGGTTTGGCACATACGGACATTGAAATATTCGCACCAGCCCGAGGTGCCGGATGTCTTTATCCTATTGACTACTGACAAATGTTTACAGTTTATGAATAGTTTCACATAAATAGTACTATTTCCTCATAGTACAGTGCAATGTGATGTCCGAAATGGCTGACAAAATTAGGTAATAACACGAAATATATGGAAGGCAATATAAGGTATATGTATAGCTTGGAAATTGTGACCGTTGCACGCTCGCTCCGCTCGCTCGTAAAAATCTGGTCCAACCTCACAACCGATCCCACACGTTCGCAAATTCGAAACATGTCGCCACCATATCGAATAATGAACGGAAGATGGATTGGTTTTAGGTTAGGCTATAGCTTTCGTGCGAGCGCAGCGAACTAGAGACGCGTAAAGGTGTGTCACAAACCATCGGTTTGGCACATACGGACATTGATATATTCGCACCAGCCCGAGGAGCCGGAAGTCTTTATCCTATTGCCTTCTGACAAATGTTTACGGTTTACCAATATTTTCACATTATTAGTACTGTTTCCTCATAGTACAGTTCAACGTGATGTCCGAAATGGCTGACAAAATTAGGTACAAGCACGAAATATATGCAAGACAATATAAGGTGTGTGTATAGCTTGGAAATTGTGACCGTTGCTCGCTCGCTCCGCTCGCTCGTAAAAATCTAGTCCAACCCCACAACCGATCCGACACGTTCGCAAATTTGAAATATGTCGCCATCATATCGAATAATGAACGCAAGATGGATTGGTTTTAGGTTAGGCTATAGTTTTCGAGCGAGCGCAGCGAGCGAGTGACGCGTATAGGTGTGTCATAAACCAACGGTTTGGCACATACGGACATTGAAATATTCGCACCAGCCCGAGGAGCCGGAAGTATTTATCCTATTGCCTACCGATACATGTTTACAGTTTATGAATAGTTTCACATATATAGTACTATTTCCACATAGTACAGTGCAATGTGATGTCCGAAATGGCTGACAAAATTAGGTACTAGCACGAAATATAAGCAAGGCAATATAAGGTATATGTATAGCTTGGAAATTTTGACCGTTGCACGCTCGCTCCGCTCGCTCGTAAAAATCTGGTCCAACCTCACAACCGATCCCACACGTTCGCAAATTCGAAACATGTCGCCACCATATCGAATAATGAACGGAAGATGGATTGGTTTTAGGTTAGGCTATAGCTTTCGTGCGAGCGCAGCGAACGAGAGACGCGTAAAGGTGTGTCACAAACCATCGGTTTGGCACATACGGACATTGATATATTCGCACCAGCCCGAGGAGCCGGAAGTCTTTATCCTATTGCCTTCTGACAAATGTTTACGGTTTACCAATAGTTTCACATAATTAGTACCGTTTCCTCATAGTACAGTGCAACGTGATGTCCGAAATGGCAGACAAAATTAGGTAATAACACGACATATATGCAAGGCAATATAAGGTGTATGTATAGGTTGGAAATTGTGATCGTCGCTCGCTCGCTCCGCTTGCTCGAAAAAATCTAGTCCAACCTCACAACCGATCCGACACGTTCGCAAATTTGAAATATGTCGCCATCATATCGAATAATGAACGCAAGATGGATTGGTTTTAGGTTAGGCTATAGTTTTCGAGCGAGCGCAGCGAGCGTGGGACGCGTATAGGTGTGTCATAAACCAACGGTTTGGCTCATACGGACATTGAAATATTCGCACCAGCCCGAGGAGCCGGATGTCTTTATCCCATTGACTACTGACAAATGTTTACAGTTTATGAATAGTTTCACATAAATAGTACTATTTCCTCATAGTACAGTGCAATGTGATGTCCGAAATGGCTGACAAAATTAGGTAATAACACGAAATATATGGAAGGCAATATAAGGTATATGTATAGCTTGGAAATTGTGACCGTTGCTCGCTCGCTCCGCTCGCTCGTAAAAATCTAGTCCAACCTCACAACCGATCCCACACGTTCGCAAATTCGAAATATGTCGCCACCATATCGAATAATGAACGGAAGATGGATTGGTTTTAGGTTAGGCCATAGCTTTCGTGCGAGCGCAGCGAACGAGAGACGCGTAAAGGTGTGTCACAAACCAACGGTTTGGCACATACGGACATTGAAATATTCGCACCAGCCCGAGGAGCCGGATGTCTTTATCCTATTGCCTTCTGACAAATGTTTACGGTTTACCAATATTTTCACATAATTAGTACCGTTTCCTCATAGTACAGTGCAACGTGATGTCCGAAATGGCTGACAAAATTAGGTACAAGCACGAAATATATGCAAGACAATATAAGGTGTATGTATAGCTTGGAAATTGTGACCGTTGCTCGCTCGCTCCGCTCGCTCGTAAAAATCTAGTCCAACCTCACAACCGATCCCACACGTTCGCAAATTTGAAATATGTCGCCATCATATCGAATAATGAACGCAAGATGGATTGGTTTTAGGTTAGGCTATAGTTTTCGAGCGAGAGACGCGTAAAGGTGTGTCATAAACCAACGGTTTGGCACATACGGACATTGAAATATTCGCACCAGCCCGAGGAGCCGGAAGTATTTATCCTATTGCCTACCGACACATGTTTACAGTTTATGAATAGTTTCACATAAATAGTACTATTTCCTCATAGTACAGTGCAATGTGATGTCCGAAATGGCTGACAAAATTAGGTAATAACACGAAATATATGGAAGGCAATATAAGGTGTATGTATAGGTTGGAAATTGTGATCGTTGCTCGCTCGAAAAAATCTGGTCCAACCTCACAACCGATCCCACACGTTCGCAAATTCGAAACATGTCGCCACCATATCGAATAATGAACGGAAGATGGATTGGTTTTAGGTTAGGCTATAGCTTTCGTGCGAGCGCAGCGAACGAGAGACGCGTAAAGGTGTGTCACAAACCATCGGTTTGGCACATACGGACATTGAAATATTCGCACCAGCCCAAGGAACCGGAAGTATTTATCCTATTGCCTACCGACACATGTTTACAGTTTATGAATAGTTTCACATAAATAGTACTATTTCCTCATAGTACAGTGCAATGTGATGTTCGAAATGGCTGACAAAATTAGGTAATAACACGAAATATATGGAAGGCAATATAAGGTATATGTATAGCTTGGAAATTGTGACCGGTGCTCGCTCGCTCCGCTCGCTCGTAAAAATCTAGTCCAACCTCACAACCGATCCCACACGTTCGCAAATTTGAAATATGTCGCCACCATATCGAATAATGAACGGAAGATGGATTGGTTTTAGGTTAGGCTATAGCTTTCGTGCAAGCGCAGCGAACGAGAGACGCGTAAAGGTGTGTCACAAACCATCGGTTTGGCACATACGGACATTGAAATATTCGCACCAGCCCGAGGAATCGGAAGTATTTATCCTATTGCCTACCGACACATGTTTACAGTTTATGAATAGTTTCACATAATTAGTACCGTTTCCTCATAGTACAGTGCAACGTGATGTCCGAAATGGCTGACAAAATTAGGTACAAGCACGAAATATATGCAAGGCAATATAAGGTGTATGTATAGGTTGGAAATTGTGATCGTTGCTCGCTCGCTCCGCTCGCTCGAAAAAATCTAGTCCAACCTCACAACCGATCCGACACATTCGCAAATTTGAAATATGTCGCCACCATATCGAATAATGAACGGAAGATGGATTGGTTTTAGGTTCGGCTATAGCTTTCGTGCGAGCGCAGCGAACGAGAGACGCGTAAAGGTGTGTCACAAACCATCGGTTAGGCACATACGGACATTGATATATTCGCACCAGCCCGAGGAGCCGGAAGATTTTATCCTATTGCCTTCTGACAAATGTTTACGGTTTACCAATAGTTTCACATAATTAGTACCGTTTCCTCATAGTACAGTGCAACGTGATGTCCGAAATGGCTGACAAAATTAGGTACAAGCACGAAATATATGCAAGACAATATATGGTATATGTATAGCTTGGAAATTGTGACCGTTGCTCGCTCGCTCCGCTCGCTCGTAAAAATCTAGTCCAACCTCACAACCGATCCGACACGTTCGCAAATTTGAAATATGTCGCCATCATATCGAATAATGAACGCAAGATGGATTGGTTTTAGGTTAGGCTATAGTTTTCGAGCGAGCGCAGCGAGTGAGTGACGCGTATAGGTGTGTCATAAACCAACGGTTTGGCACATACGGACATTGAAATATTCGCACCAGCCCGAGGAGCCGGAAGTATTTATCCTATTGCCTACCGATACATGTTTACAGTTTATGAATAGTTTCACATATATAGTACTATTTCCACATAGTACAGTGCAATGTGATGTCCGAAATGGCTGACAAAATTAGGTACTAGCACGAAATATAAGCAAGGCAATATAAGGTATATGTATAGCTTGGAAATTTTGACCGTTGCACGCTCGCTCCGCTCGCTCGTAAAAATCTGGTCCAACCTCACAACCGATCCCACACGTTCGCAAATTCGAAACATGTCGCCACCATATCGAATAATGAACGGAAGATGGATTGGTTTTAGGTTAGGCTATAGCTTTCGTGCGAGCGCAGCGAACGAGAGACGCGTAAAGGTGTGTCACAAACCATCGGTTTGGCACATACGGACATTGATATATTCGCACCAGCCCGAGGAGCCGGAAGTCTTTATCCTATTGCCTTCTGACAAATGTTTACGGTTTACCAATAGTTTCACATAATTAGTACCGTTTCCTCATAGTACAGTGCAACGTGATGTCCGAAATGGCAGACAAAATTAGGTAATAACACGACATATATGCAAGGCAATATAAGGTGTATGTATAGGTTGGAAATTGTGATCGTCGCTCGCTCGCTCCGCTTGCTCGAAAAAATCTAGTCCAACCTCACAACCGATCCGACACGTTCGCAAATTTGAAATATGTCGCCATCATATCGAATAATGAACGCAAGATGGATTGGTTTTAGGTTAGGCTATAGTTTTCGAGCGAGCGCAGCGAGCGTGGGACGCGTATAGGTGTGTCATAAACCAACGGTTTGGCTCATACGGACATTGAAATATTCGCACCAGCCCGAGGAGCCGGATGTCTTTATCCTATTGACTACTGACAAATGTTTACAGTTTATGAATAGTTTCACATAAATAGTACTATTTCCTCATAGTACAGTGCAATGTGATGTCCGAAATGGCTGACAAAATTAGGTAATAACACGAAATATATGGAAGGCAATATAAGGTATATGTATAGCTTGGAAATTGTGACCGTTGCTCGCTCGCTCCGCTCGCTCGTAAAAATCTAGTCCAACCTCACAACCGATCCCACACGTTCGCAAATTCGAAATATGTCGCCACCATATCGAATAATGAACGGAAGATGGATTGGTTTTAGGTTAGGCCATAGCTTTCGTGCGAGCGCAGCGAACGAGAGACGCGTAAAGGGTGTGTCACAAACCAACGGTTTGGCACATACGGACATTGAAATATTCGCACCAGCCCGAGGAGCCGGATGTCTTTATCCTATTGCCTTCTGACAAATGGTTACGGTTTACCAATATTTTCACATAATTAGTACCGTTTCCTCATAGTACAGTGCAACGTGATGTCCGAAATGGCTGACAAAATTAGGTACAAGCACGAAATATATGCAAGACAATATAAGGTGTATGTATAGCTTGGAAATTGTGACCGTTGCTCGCTCGCTCCGCTCGCTCGTAAAAATCTAGTCCAACCTCACAACCGATCCCACACGTTCGCAAATTTGAAATATGTCGCCATCATATCGAATAATGAACGCAAGATGGATTGGTTTTAGGTTAGGCTATAGTTTTCGAGCGAGAGACGCGTAAAGGTGTGTCATAAACCAACGGTTTGGCACATACGGACATTGAAATATTCGCACCAGCCCGAGGAGCCGGAAGTATTTATCCTATTGCCTACCGACACATGTTTACAGTTTATGAATAGTTTCACATAAATAGTACTATTTCCTCATAGTACAGTGCAATGTGATGTCCGAAATGGCTGACAAAATTAGGTAATAACACGAAATATATGGAAGGCAATATAAGGTGTATGTATAGGTTGGAAATTGTGATCGTTGCTCGCTCGAAAAAATCTGGTCCAACCTCACAACCGATCCGACACATTCGCAAATTTGAAATATGTCGCAACCATATCGAATAATGAACGGAAGATGGATTGGTTTTAGGTTAGGCTATAGCTTTCGTGCGAGCGCAGCGAACGAGAGACGCGTAAAGGTGTGTCACAAAGCAACGGTTTGGCACATACGGACATTGAAATATTCGCCCGAGGAGCTGGAAGTCTTTATCCTATTGCCTTCTGACAAATGTTTACGGTTTACCAATAGTTTCACATAATTAGTACCGTTTCCTCATATTACAGTGCAACGTGATGTCCGAAATGGCTGACAAAATTAGGTACATGCACGAAATATATGCAAGACAATATATGGTATATGTATAGCTTGGAAATTGTGACCGTTGCTCGCTCGCTCCGCTCGCTCGTAAAAATCTAGTCCAACCTCACAACCGATCCGACACGTTCCCAAATTTGAAATATGTCGCCATCATATCGAATAATGAACGCAAGATGGATTGGTTTTAGGTTAGGCTATTGTTTTCGAGCGAGCGCCGCGAGCGAGAGACGCGTAAAGGTGTGTCATAAACCAACGGTTTGGCGCATACGGACATTGAAATATTCGCACCAGCCCGAGGAGCCGGAAGTATTTATCCTATTGCCTACCGACACATGTTTACAGTTTATGAATAGTTTCACATAAATAGTACTATTTCCTCATAGTACAGTGCAATGTGATGTCCGAAATGGCTGACAAAATTAGGTAACAACACGAAATATATGGAAGGCAATATAAGGTATATGTATGGCTTGGAAATTGTGACCGTTGCTCGCTCGCTCCGCTCGCTCGTAAAAATCTAACCCAACCTCACAACCGATCCCACACGTTCGCAAATTTGAAATATGTCGCCACCATATCGAATAATGAACGGAAGATGGATTGGTTTTAGGTTAGGCTCTAGCTTTCGTGCAAGCGCAGCGAACGAGAGACGCGTAAAGGTGTGTCACAAACCATCGGTTTGGCACATACGGACATTGAAATATTCGCACCAGCCCGAGGAACCGGAAGTATTTATCCTATTGCCTACCGACATATGTTTACAGTTTATGAATAGTTTCACATAAATAGTACTATTTCCACATAGTACAATGCAATGTGATGTCCGAAATGGCTGACAAAATTAGGTAATAACACGACATATATGCAAGGCAATATAAGGTGTATGTATAGGTTGGAAATTGTGATCGTTGCTCGCTCGCTCCGCTCGCTCGAAAAAATCTAGTCCAACCTCACAACCGATCCGACACGTTCGCAAATTTGAAATATGTCGCCATCATATCGAATAATGAACGCAAGATGGATTGGTTTTAGGTTAGGCTATAGTTTTCGAGCGAGCGCCGCGAGCGAGAGACGCGTAAAGGTGTGTCATAAACCAACGGTTTGGCACATACGGACATTGAAATATTCGCACCAGCCCGAGGAGCCGGAAGTATTTATCCTATTGCCTACCGACACATGTTTACAGTTTATGAATAGTTTCACATATATAGAACTATTTCCTCATAGTACAGTGCAATGTGATGTCCGAAATGGCTGACAAAATTAGGTAATAACACGAAATATATGGAAGGCAATATAAGGTGTATGTATAGGTTGGAAATTGTGATCGTTGCTCGCTCGAAAAAATCTGGTCCAACCTCACAACCGATCCCACACGTTCGCAAATTCGAAACATGTCGCCACCATATCGAATAATGAACGGAAGATGGATTGGTTTTAGGTTAGGCTATAGCTTTCGTGCGCGCGCAGCGAACGAGAGACGCGTAAAGGTGTGTCACAAACCATCGGTTTGGCACATACGGACATTGAAATATTCGCACCAGCCCAAGGAACCGGAAGTATTTATCCTATTGCCTACCGACACATGTTTACAGTTTATGAATAGTTTCACATAAATAGTACTATTTCCTCATAGTACAGTGCAATGTGATGTTCGAAATGGCTGACAAAATTAGGTAATAACACGAAATATATGGAAGGCAATATAAGGTATATGTATAGCTTGGAAATTGTGACCGGTGCTCGCTCGCTCCGCTCGCTCGTAAAAATCTAGTCCAACCTCACAACCGATCCCACACGTTCGCAAATTTGAAATATGTCGCCACCATATCGAATAATGAACGGAAGATGGATTGGTTTTAGGTTAGGCTATAGCTTTCGTGCAAGCGCAGCGAACGAGAGACGCGTAAAGGTGTGTCACAAACCATCGGTTTGGCACATACGGACATTGAAATATTCGCACCAGCCCGAGGAATCGGAAGTATTTATCCTATTGCCTACCGACACATGTTTACAGTTTATGAATAGTTTCACATAATTAGTACCGTTTCCTCATAGTACAGTGCAACGTGATGTCCGAAATGGCTGACAAAATTAGGTACAAGCACGAAATATATGCAAGGCAATATAAGGTGTATGTATAGGTTGGAAATTGTGATCGTTGCTCGCTCGCTCCGCTCGCTCGAAAAAATCTAGTCCAACCTCACAACCGATCCGACACATTCGCAAATTTGAAATATGTCGCCACCATATCGAATAATGAACGGAAGATGGATTGGTTTTAGGTTCGGCTATAGCTTTCGTGCGAGCGCAGCGAACGAGAGACGCGTAAAGGTGTGTCACAAACCATCGGTTTGGCACATACGGACATTGATATATTCGCACCAGCCCGAGGAGCCGGAAGACTTTATCCTATTGCCTTCTGACAAATGTTTACGGTTTACCAATAGTTTCACATAATTAGTACCGTTTCCTCATAGTACAGTGCAACGTGATGTCCGAAATGGCTGACAAAATTAGGTACAAGCACGAAATATATGCAAGACAATATATGGTATATGTATAGCTTGGAAATTGTGACCGTTGCTCGCTCGCTCCACTCGCTCGTAAAAATCTAGTCCAACCTCACAACCGATCCGACACGTTCGCAAATTTGAAATATGTCGCCATCATATCGAATAATGAACGCAAGATGGATTGGTTTTAGGTTAGGCTATTGTTTTCGAGCGAGCGCCGCGAGCGAGAGACGCGTAAAGGTGTGTCATAAACCAACGGTTTGGCACATACGGACATTGAAATATTCGCACCAGCCCGAGGAGCCGGAAGTATTTATCCTATTGCCTACCGACACATGTTTACAGTTTATGAATAGTTTCACATAAATAGTACTATTTCCTCATAGTACAGTGCAATGTGATGTCCGAAATGGCTGACAAAATTAGGTAACAACACGAAATATATGGAAGGCAATATAAGGTATATGTATAGCTTGGAAATTGTGACCGTTGCTCGCTCGCTCCGCTCGCTCGTAAAAATCTAGTCCAACCTCACAACCGATCCCACACGTTCGCAAATTTGAAATATGTCGCCACCATATCGAATAATGAACGGAAGATGGATTGGTTTTAGGTTAGGCTCTAGCTTTCGTGCAAGCGCCGCGAACGAGAGACGCGTATAGGTGTGTCACAAACCATCGGTTTGGCACATACGGACATTGAAATATTCGCACCAGCCCGAGGAACCGGAAGTATTTATCCTATTGCCTACCGACACACGTTTACAGTTTATGAATAGTTTCACATAAATAGTACTATTTCCACATAGTACAATGCAATGTGATGTCCGAAATGGCTGACAAAATTAGGTAATAACACGACATATATGCAAGGCAATATAAGGTGTATGTATAGGTTGGAAATTGTGATCGTTGCTCGCTCGCTCCGCTCGCTCGAAAAAATCTAGTCCAACCTCACAACCGATCCGACACGTTCGCAAATTTGAAATATGTCGCCACCATATCGAATAATGAACGAAAGATGGATTGGTTTTAGGTTAGGCTATAGCTTTCGTGCAAGCGCAGCGAACGAGAGACGCGTAAAGGTGTGTCACAAACCATCGGTTTGGCACATACGGACATTGATATATTCGCACCAGCCCGAGGAACCGGAAGACTTTATCCTATTGCCTTCTGACAAATGTTTACGGTTTACCAATAGTTTCACATAAATAGTACTATTTCCTCATAGTACAGTGCAATGTGATGTCCGAAATGGCTGACAAAATTAGGTAATAACACGAAATATATGGAAGGCAATATAAGGTATATGTATAGCTTGGAAATTGTGACCGTTGCTCGCACGCTCCGCTCGCTCGTAAAAATCTAGTCCAACCTCACAACCGATCCCACACGTTCGCAAATTTGAAATATGTCGCCACCATATCGAATAATGAACGGAAGATGGATTGGTTTTAGGTTAGGCTATAGCTTTCGTGCGAGCGCAGCGAGCGAGTGACGCGTATAGGTGTGTCATAAACAAACGGTTTGGCACATACGGACATTGAAATATTCGCACCAGCCCGAGGAACCGGAAGTATTTATCCTATTGCCTACCGACACATGTTTACAGTTTTTGAATAGTTTCACATAACTAGTACTATTTCCACATAGTACAATGCAATGTGATGTCCGAAATGGCTGACAAAATTAGTTAATAACACGACATATATGCAAGGCAATATAAGGTGTATGTATAGGTTGGAAATTGTGATCGTTGCTCGCTCGCTCCGCTCGCTCGAAAAAATCTAGTCCAATCTCACAACCGATCCGACACGTTCGCAAATTTGAAATATGTCGCCACCATATCGAATAATGAACGCAAGATGGATTGGTTTTAGGTTAGGCTATAGTTTTCGAGCGAGCGCCGCGAGCGAGAGACGCGTAAAGGTGTGTCATAAACCAACGGTTTGGCACATACGGACATTGAAATATTCGCACCAGCCCGAGGAGCCGGAAGTATTTATCCTATTGCCTACCGACATATGTTTACAGTTTATGAATAGTTTCACATAAATGGTACTATTTCCACATAGTACAATGCAATGTGATGTCCGAAATGGCTGACAAAATTAGGTACATGCACGAAATATATGCAAGACAATATATGGTATATGTATAGCTTGGAAATTGTGATCGTTGCTCGCTCGCTCCGCTCGCTCGTAAAAATCTAGTCCAACCTCACAACCGATCCGACACGTTCGCAAATTTGAAATATGTCGCCATCATATGGAATAATGAACGCAAGATGGATTGGTTTTAGGTTAGGCTATAGTTTTCGAGCGAGCGCAGCGAGCGAGTGACGCGTATAGGTGTGTCACAAACCAACGGTTTGTCACATACGGACATTGAAATATTCGCACCAGCCCGAGGGGCCGAAAGTATTTATCCTATTGCCTTCTGACAAATGTTTACGGTTTACCAATAGTTTCACATAATTAGTACCGTTTCCTCATAGTACAGTGCAATGTGATGTCCGAAATGGCAGACAAAATTAGGTAATAACACGACATATAGGCAAGGCAATATAAGGTGTATGTATAGGTTGGAAATTGTGATCGTTGCTCGCTCGCTCCGCTCGCTCGAAAAAATCTAGTCCCACCTCACAACCGATCCGACACGTTCGCAAATTTGAAATATGTCGCAACCATATCGAGTAATGAACGGAAGATGGATTGGTTTTAGGTTAGGCTATAGTTTTCGTGCGAGCGCAGCGAACGAGAGACGCGTAAAGGTGTGTCACAAAGCAACGGTTTGGCACATACGGACATTGAAATATTCGCCCGAGGAGCTGGAAGTCTTTATCCTATTGCCTTCTGACAAATGTTTACGGTTTACCAATAGTTTCACATAATTAGTACCGTTTCCTCATATTACAGTGCAACGTGATGTCCGAAATGGCTGACAAAATTAGGTACATGCACGAAATATATGCAAGACAATATATGGTATATGTATAGCTTGGAAATTGTGACCGTTGCTCGCTCGCTCCGCTCGCTCGTAAAAATCTAGTCCAACCTCACAACCGATCCGACACGTTCGCAAATTTGAAATATGTCGCCATCATATCGAATAATGAACGCAAGATGGATTGGTTTTAGGTTAGGCTATTGTTTTCGAGCGAGCGCCGCGAGCGAGAGACGCGTAAAGGTGTGTCATAAACCAACGGTTTGGCGCATACGGACATTGAAATATTCGCACCAGCCCGAGGAGCCGGAAGTATTTATCCTATTGCCTACCGACACATGTTTACAGTTTATGAATAGTTTCACATAAATAGTACTATTTCCTCATAGTACAGTGCAATGTGATGTCCGAAATGGCTGACAAAATTAGGTAACAACACGAAATATATGGAAGGCAATATAAGGTATATGTATGGCTTGGAAATTGTGACCGTTGCTCGCTCGCTCCGCTCGCTCGTAAAAATCTAGCCCAACCTCACAACCGATCCCACACGTTCGCAAATTTGAAATATGTCGCCACCATATCGAATAATGAACGGAAGATGGATTGGTTTTAGGTTAGGCTCTAGCTTTCGTGCAAGCGCAGCGAACGAGAGACGCGTAAAGGTGTGTCACAAACCATCGGTTTGGCACATACGGACATTGAAATATTCGCACCAGCCCGAGGAACCGGAAGTATTTATCCTATTGCCTACCGACATATGTTTACAGTTTATGAATAGTTTCACATAAATAGTACTATTTCCACATAGTACAATGCAATGTGATGTCCGAAATGGCTGACAAAATTAGTTAATAACACGACATATATGCAAGGCAATATAAGGTGTATGTATAGGTTGGAAATTGTGATCGTTGCTCGCTCGCTCCGCTCGCGCGAAAAAATCTAGTCCAATCTCACAACCGATCCGACACGTTCGCAAATTTGAAATATGTCGCCACCATATCGAATAATGAACGCAAGATGGATTGGTTTTAGGTTAGGCTATAGTTTTCGAGCGAGCGCCGCGAGCGAGAGACGCGTAAAGGTGTGTCATAAACCAACGGTTTGGCACATACGGACATTGAAATATTCGCACCAGCCCGAGGAGCCGGAAGTATTTATCCTATTGCCTACCGACATATGTTTACAGTTTATGAATAGTTTCACATAAATAGTACTATTTCCACATAGTACAATGCAATGTGATGTCCGAAATGGCTGACAAAATTAGGTACATGCACGAAATATATGCAAGACAATATATGGTATATGTATAGCTTGGAAATTGTGATCGTTGCACGCTCGCTCCGCTCGCTCGTAAAAATCTGGTCCAACCTCACAACCGATCCCACACGTTCGCAAATTCGAAACATGTCGCCACCATATCGAATAATGAACGGAAGATGGATTGGTTTTAGGTTAGGCTATAGCTTTCGTGCGAGCGCAGCGAACGAGAGACGCGTAAAGGTGTGTCACAAACCATCGGTTTGGCACATACGGACATTGATATATTCGCACCAGCCCGAGGAGCCGGAAGTCTTTATCCTATTGCCTTCTGACAAATGTTTACGGTTTACCAATAGTTTCACATAATTAGTACCGTTTCCTCATAGTACAGTGCAACGTGATGTCCGAAATGGCAGACAAAATTAGGTAATAAGACGACATATATGCAAGGCAATATAAGGTGTATGTATAGGTTGGAAATTGTGATCGTTGCTCGCTCGCTCCGCTTGCTCGAAAAAATCTAGTCCAACCTCACAACCGATCCGACACGTTCGCAAATTTGAAATATGTCGCCACCATATCGAATAATGAACGCAAGATGGATTGGTTTTAGGTTAGGCTATAGTTTTCGAGCGAGCGCAGCGAGCGTGGGACGCGTATAGGTGTGTCATAAACCAACGGTTTGGCTCATACGGACATTGAAATATTCGCACCAGCCCGAGGAGCCGGATGTCTTTATCCTATTGACTACTGACAAATGTTTACAGTTTATGAATAGTTTCACATAAATAGTACTATTTCCTCATAGTACAGTGCAATGTGATGTCCGAAATGGCTGACAAAATTAGGTAATAACACGAAATATATGGAAGGCAATATAAGGTATATGTATAGCTTGGAAATTGTGACCGTTGCTCGCTCGCGCCGCTCGCTCGTAAAAATCTAGTCCAACCTCACAACCGATCCCACACGTTCGCAAATTCGAAATATGTCGCCACCATATCGAATAATGAACGGAAGATGGATTGGTTTTAGGTTAGGCCATAGCTTTCGTGCGAGCGCAGCGAACGAGAGACGCGTAAAGGTGTGTCACAAACCAACGGTTTGGCACATACGGACATTGAAATATTCGCACCATCCCGAGGAGCCGGAAGTCTTTATCCTATTGCCTTCTGACAAATGTTTACGGTTTACCAATAGTTTCACATAATTAGTACCGGTTCCTCATAGTACAGTGCAACGTGATGTCCGAAATGGCTGACAAAATTAGGTACAAGCACGAAATGTATGCAAGACAATATATGGTATATGTATAGCTTGGAAATTGTGACCGTTGCTCGCTCGCTCCTCTCGCTTGTAAAAATCTAGTCCAACCTCACAACCGATCCCACACGTTCGCAAATTTGAAATATGTCGCCATCATATCGAATAATGAACGCAAGATGGATTGGTTTTAGGTTAGGCTATAGCTTTCCTGCGAGCGCAGCGAGCGAGAGACGCGTAAAGGTGTGTCACAAACCAACGGTTTGTCACATACGGACATTGAAATATTCGCACCGGCCCGAGGAGCCGAAAGTCTTTATCCTATTGCCTTCTGACAAATGTTTACGGTTTACCAACAGTTTCACATAATTAGTACCGTTTCCTCATAGTACAGTGCAATGTGATGTCCGAAATGGCAGACAAAATTAGGTAATAACACGACATATAGGCAAGGCAATATAAGGTGTATGTATAGGTTGGAAATTGTGATCGTTGCTCGCTCGCTCCGCTCGCTCGAAAAAATCTAGTCCAACCTCACAACCGATCCGACACGTTCGCAAATTTGAAATATGTCGCCACCATATCGAATAATGAACGGAAGATGGACAGGTTTTAGGTTAGGCTATAGCTTTCGTGCGAGCGCAGCGAACGAGAGACGCGTAAAGGTGTGTCACAAACCAACGGTTTGGCACATACGGACATTGAAATATTCGCCCGAGGAGCCGGAAGTCTTTATCCTATTGCCTTCTGACAAATGTTTACGGTTTACCAATAGTTTCACATAATTAGTACCGTTTCCTCATATTACAGTGCAACGTGATGTCCGAAATGGCTGACAAAATTAGGTACATGCACGAAATATATGCAAGACAATATATGGTATATGTATAGCTTGGAAATTGTGACCGTTGCTCGCTCGCTCCGCTCGCTCGAAAAAATCTAGTCCAACCTCACAACCGATCCGACACATTCGCAAATTTGAAATATGTCGCCACCATATCGAATAATGAACGGAAGATGGATTGGTTTTAGGTTCGGCTATAGTTTTCGAGCGAGCGCCGCGAGCGAGAGACGCGTAAAGGTGTGTCATAAACCAACGGTTTGGCACATACGGACATTGAAATATTCGCACCAGCCCGAGGAGCCGGAAGTATTTATCCTATTGCCTACCGACACATGTTTACAGTTTATGAATAGTTTCACATAAATAGTACTATTTCCTCATAGTACAGTGCAATGTGATGTCCGAAATGGCTGTCAAAATTAGGTAATAACACGAAATATATGGAAGGCAATATAAGGTGTATGTATAGGTTGGAAATTGTGATCGTTGCTCGCTCGAAAAAATCTGGTCCAACCTCACAACCGATCCCACACGTTCGCAAATTCGAAACATGTCGCCACCATATCGAATAATGAACGGAAGATGGATTGGTTTTAGGTTAGGCTATAGCTTTCGTGCGAGCGCAGCGAACGAGAGACGCGTAAAGGTGTGTCACAAACCATCGGTTTGGCACATACGGACATTGAAATATTCGCACCAGCCCAAGGAACCGGAAGTATTTATCCTATTGCCTACCGACACATGTTTACAGTTTATGAATAGTTTCACATAAATAGTACTATTTCCTCATAGTACAGTGCAATGTGATGTTCGAAATGGCTGACAAAATTAGGTAATAACACGAAATATATGGAAGGCAATATAAGGTATATGTATAGCTTGGAAATTGTGACCGGTGCTCGCTCGCTCCGCTCGCTCGTAAAAATCTAGTCCAACCTCACAACCGATCCCACACGTTCGCAAATTTGAAATATGTCGCCACCATATCGAATAATGAACGGAAGATGGATTGGTTTTAGGTTAGGCTATAGCTTTCGTGCAAGCGCAGCGAACGAGAGACGCGTAAAGGCGTGTCACAAACCATCGGTTTGGCACATACGGACATTGAAATATTCGCACCAGCCCGAGGAATCGGAAGTATTTATCCTATTGCCTACCGACACATGTTTACAGTTTATGAATAGTTTCACATAATTAGTACCGTTTCCTCATAGTACAGTGCAACGTGATGTCCGAAATGGCTGACAAAATTAGGTACAAGCACGAAATATATGCAAGGCAATATAAGGTGTATGTATAGGTTGGAAATTGTGATCGTTGCTCGCTCGCTCCGCTCGCTCGAAAAAATCTAGTCCAACCTCACAACCGATCCGACACATTCGCAAATTTGAAATATGTCGCCACCATATCGAATAATGAACGGAAGATGGATTGGTTTTAGGTTCGGCTATAGCTTTCGTGCGAGCGCAGCGAACGAGAGACGCGTAAAGGTGTGTCACAAACCATCGGTTTGGCACATACGGACATTGATATATTCGCACCAGCCCGAGGAACCGGAAGACTTTATCCTATTGCCTTCTGACAAATGTTTACGGTTTACCAATAGTTTCACATAATTAGTACCGTTTCCTCATAGTACAGTGCAACGTGATGTCCGAAATGGCTGACAAAATTAGGTACAAGCACGAAATATATGCAAGACAATATATGGTATATGTATAGCTTGGAAATTGTGACCGTTGCTCGCTCGCTCCGCTCGCTCGTAAAAATCTAGTCCAACCTCACAACCGATCCGACACGTTCGCAAATTTGAAATATGTCGCCATCATATCGAATAATGAACGCAAGATGGATTGGTTTTAGGTTAGGCTATTGTTTTCGAGCGAGCGCCGCGAGCGAGAGACGCGTAAAGGTGTGTCACATACCATCGGTTTGGCACATACGGACATTGAAATATTCGCACCAGCCCGAGGAACCGGAAGTATTTATCCTATTGCCTACCGACACATGTTTACAGTTTATGAATAGTTTCACATAAATAGTACTATTTCCACATAGTACAATGCAATGTGATGTCCGAAATGGCTGACAAAATTAGGTAATAACACGACATATATGCAAGGCAATATAAGGTGTATGTATAGGTTGGAAATTGTGATCGTTGCTCGCTCGCTCCGCTCGCTCGAAAAAATCTAGTCCAACCTCACAACCGATCCGACACGTTCGCAAATTTGAAATATGTCGCCACCATATCGAATAATGAACGAAAGATGGATTGGTTTTAGGTTAGGCTATAGCTTTCGTGCAAGCGCAGCGAACGAGAGACGCGTAAAGGTGTGTCACAAACCATCGGTTTGGCACATACGGACATTGATATATTCGCACCAGCCCGGGGAGCCGGAAGACTTTATCCTATTGCCTTCTGACAAATGTTTACGGTTTACCAATAGTTTCACATAAATAGTACTATTTCCTCATAGTACAGTGCAATGTGATGTCCGAAATGGCTGACAATATTAGGTAATAACACGAAATATATGGAAGGCAATATAAGGTATATGTATAGCTTGGAAATTGTGACCGTTGCTCGCACGCTCCGCTCGCTCGTAAAAATCTAGTCCAACCTCACAACCGATCCCACACGTTCGCAAATTTGAAATATGTCGCCACCATATCGAATAATGAACGGAAGATGGATTGGTTTTAGGTTAGGCTATAGCTTTCGTGCGAGCGCAGCGAGCGAGTGACGCGTATAGGTGTGTCATAAACAAACGGTTTGGCACATACGGACATTGAAATATTCGCACCAGCCCGAGGAACCGGAAGTATTTATCCTATTGCCTACCGACACATGTTTACAGTTTTTGAATAGTTTCACATAACTAGTACTATTTCCACATAGTACAATGCAATGTGATGTCCGAAATGGCTGACAAAATTAGTTAATAACACGACATATATGCAAGGCAATATAAGGTGTATGTATAGGTTGGAAATTGTGATCGTTGCTCGCTCGCTCCGCTCGCTCGAAAAAATCTAGTCCAATCTCACAACCGATCCGACACGTTCGCAAATTTGAAATATGTCGCCACCATATCGAATAATGAACGCAAGATGGATTGGTTTTAGGTTAGGCTATAGTTTTCGAGCGAGCGCCGCGAGCGAGAGACGCGTAAAGGTGTGTCATAAACCAACGGTTTGGCACATACGGACATTGAAATATTCGCACCAGCCCGAGGAGCCGGAAGTATTTATCCTATTGCCTACCGACATATGTTTACAGTTTATGAATAGTTTCAAATAAATAGTACTATTTCCACATAGTACAATGCAATGTGATGTCCGAAATGGCTGACAAAATTAGGTACATGCACGAAATATATGCAAGACAATATATGGTATATGTATAGCTTGGAAATTGTGATCGTTGCTCGCTCGCTCCGCTCGCTCGTAAAAATCTAGTCCAACCTCACAACCGATCCGACACGTTCGCAAATTTGAAATATGTCGCCATCATATGGAATAATGAACGCAAGATGGATTGGTTTTAGGTTAGGCTATAGTTTTCGAGCGAGCGCAGCGAGCGAGTGACGCGTATAGGTGTGTCACAAACCAACGGTTTGTCACATACGGACATTGAAATATTCGCACCAGCCCGAGGGGCCGAAAGTATTTATCCTATTGCCTTCTGACAAATGTTTACGGTTTACCAATAGTTTCACATAATTAGTACCGTTTCCTCATAGTACAGTGCAATGTGATGTCCGAAATGGCAGACAAAATTAGGTAATAACACGACATATAGGCAAGGCAATATAAGGTGTATGTATAGGTTGGAAATTGTGATCGTTGCTCGCTCGCTCCGCTCGCTCGAAAAAATCTAGTCCCACCTCACAACCGATCCGACACGTTCGCAAATTTGAAATATGTCGCAACCATATCGAGTAATGAACGGAAGATGGATTGGTTTTAGGTTAGGCTATAGCTTTCGTGCGAGCGCAGCGAACGAGAGACGCGTAAAGGTGTGTCACAAAGCAACGGTTTGGCACATACGGACATTGAAATATTCGCCCGAGGAGCTGGAAGTCTTTATCCTATTGCCTTCTGACAAATGTTTACGGTTTACCAATAGTTTCACATAATTAGTACCGTTTCCTCATATTACAGTGCAACGTGATGTCCGAAATGGCTGACAAAATTAGGTACATGCACGAAATATATGCAAGACAATATATGGTATATGTATAGCTTGGAAATTGTGACCGTTGCTCGCTCGCTCCGCTCGCTCGTAAAAATCTAGTCCAACCTCACAACCGATCCGACACGTTCGCAAATTTGAAATATGTCGCCATCATATCGAATAATGAACGCAAGATGGATTGGTTTTAGGTTAGGCTATTGTTTTCGAGCGAGCGCCGCGAGCGAGAGACGCGTAAAGGTGTGTCATAAACCAACGGTTTGGCGCATACGGACATTGAAATATTCGCACCAGCCCGAGGAGCCGGAAGTATTTATCCTATTGCCTACCGACACATGTTTACAGTTTATGAATAGTTTCACATAAATAGTACTATTTCCTCATAGTACAGTGCAATGTGATGTCCGAAATGGCTGACAAAATTAGGTAACAACACGAAATATATGGAAGGCAATATAAGGTATATGTATAGCTTGGAAATTGTGACCGTTGCTCGCACGCTCCGCTCGCTCGTAAAAATCTAGTCCAACCTCACAACCGATCCCACACGTTCGCAAATTTGAAATATGTCGCCACCATATCGAATAATGAACGGAAGATGGATTGGTTTTAGGTTAGGCTATAGCTTTCGTGCGAGCGCAGCGAGCGAGTGACGCGTATAGGTGTGTCATAAACAAACGGTTTGGCACATACGGACATTGAAATATTCGCACCAGCCCGAGGAACCGGAAGTATTTATCCTATTGCCTACCGACACATGTTTACAGTTTTTGAATAGTTTCACATAACTAGTACTATTTCCACATAGTACAATGCAATGTGATGTCCGAAATGGCTGACAAAATTAGTTAATAACACGACATATATGCAAGGCAATATAAGGTGTATGTATAGGTTGGAAATTGTGATCGTTGCTCGCTCGCTCCGCTCGCTCGAAAAAATCTAGTCCAATCTCACAACCGATCCGACACGTTCGCAAATTTGAAATATGTCGCCACCATATCGAATAATGAACGCAAGATGGATTGGTTTTAGGTTAGGCTATAGTTTTCGAGCGAGCGCCGCGAGCGAGAGACGCGTAAAGGTGTGTCATAAACCAACGGTTTGGCACATACGGACATTGAAATATTCGCACCAGCCCGAGGAGCCGGAAGTATTTATCCTATTGCCTACCGACATATGTTTACAGTTTATGAATAGTTTCACATAAATAGTACTATTTCCACATAGTACAATGCAATGTGATGTCCGAAATGGCTGACAAAATTAGGTACATGCACGAAATATATGCAAGACAATATATGGTATATGTATAGCTTGGAAATTGTGATCGTTGCTCGCTCGCTCCGCTCGCTCGTAAAAATCTAGTCCAACCTCACAACCGATCCGACACGTTCGCAAATTTGAAATATGTCGCCATCATATGGAATAATGAACGCAAGATGGATTGGTTTTAGGTTAGGCTATAGTTTTCGAGCGAGCGCAGCGAGCGAATGACGCGTATAGGTGTGTCACAAACCAACGGTTTGTCACATACGGACATTGAAATATTCGCACCAGCCCGAGGGGCCGAAAGTATTTATCCTATTGCCTTCTGACAAATGTTTACGGTTTACCAATAGTTTCACATAATTAGTACCGTTTCCTCATAGTACAGTGCAATGTGATGTCCGAAATGGCAGACAAAATTAGGTAATAACACTACATATAGGCAAGGCAATATAAGGTGTATGTATAGGTTGGAAATTGTGATCGTTGCTCGCTCGCTCCGCTCGCTCGAAAAAATCTAGTCCCACCTCACAACCGATCCGACACGTTCGCAAATTTGAAATATGTCGCAACCATATCGAATAATGAACGGAAGATGGATTGGTTTTAGGTTAGGCTATAGCTTTCGTGCGAGCGCAGCGAACGAGAGACGCGTAAAGGTGTGTCACAAAGCAACGGTTTGGCACATACGGACATTGAAATATTCGCCCGAGGAGCTGGAAGTCTTCATCCTATTGCCTTCTGACAAATGTTTACGGTTTACCAATAGTTTCACATAATTAGTACCGTTTCCTCATATTACAGTGCAACGTGATGTCCGAAATGGCTGACAAAATTAGGTACATGCACGAAATATATGCAAGACAATGTATGGTATATGTATAGCTTGGAAATTGTGACCGTTGCTCGCTCGCTCCGCTCGCTCGTAAAAATCTAGTCCAACCTCACAACCGATCCGACACGTTCGCAAATTTGAAATATGTCGCCACCATATCGAATAATGAACGGAAGATGGATTGGTTTTAGGTTAGGCTCTAGCTTTCGTGCAAGCGCAGCGAACGAGAGACGCGTAAAGGTGTGTCACAAACCATCGGTTTGGCACATACGGACATTGAAATATTCGCAGCAGCCCGAGGAACCGGAAGTATTTATCCTATTGCCTACCGACATATGTTTACAGTTTATGAATAGTTTCACATAAATAGTACTATTTCCACATAGTACAATGCAATGTGATGTCCGAAATGGCTGACAAAATTAGTTAATAACACGACATATATGCAAGGCAATATAAGGTGTATGTATAGGTTGGAAATTGTGATCGTTGCTCGCTCGCTCCGCTCGCTCGAAAAAATCTAGTCCAATCTCACAACCGATCCGACACGTTCGCAAATTTGAAATATGTCGCCACCATATCGAATAATGAACGCAAGATGGATTGGTTTTAGGTTAGGCTATAGTTTTCGAGCGAGCGCCGCGAGCGAGAGACGCGTAAAGGTGTGTCATAAACCAACGGTTTGGCACATACGGACATTGAAATATTCGCACCAGCCCGAGGAGCCGGAAGTATTTATCCTATTGCCTACCGACATATGTTTACAGTTTATGAATAGTTTCACATAAATAGTACTATTTCCACATAGTACAATGCAATGTGATGTCCGAAATGGCTGACAAAATTAGGTACATGCACGAAATATATGCAAGACAATATATGGTATATGTATAGCTTGGAAATTGTGATCGTTGCTCGCTCGCTCCGCTCGCTCGTAAAAATCTAGTCCAACCTCACAACCGATCCGACACGTTCGCAAATTTGAAATATGTCGCCATCATATGGAATAATGAACGCAAGATGGATTGGTTTTAGGTTAGGCTATAGTTTTCGAGCGAGCGCAGCGAGCGAGTGACGCGTATAGGTGTGTCACAAACCAACGGTTTGTCACATACGGACATTGAAATATTCGCACCAGCCCGAGGGGCCGAAAGTATTTATCCTATTGCCTTCTGACAAATGTTTACGGTTTACCAATAGTTTCACATAATTAGTACCGTTTCCTCATAGTACAGTGCAATGTGATGTCCGAAATGGCAGACAAAATTAGGTAATAACACGACATATAGGCAAGGCAATATAAGGTGTATGTATAGGTTGGAAATTGTGATCGTTGCTCGCTCGCTCCGCTCGCTCGAAAAAATCTAGTCCCACCTCACAACCGATCCGACACGTTCGCAAATTTGAAATATGTCGCAACCATATCGAGTAATGAACGGAAGATGGATTGGTTTTAGGTTAGGCTATAGCTTTCGTGCGAGCGCAGCGAACGAGAGACGCGTAAAGGTGTGTCACAAAGCAACGGTTTGGCACATACGGACATTGAAATATTCGCCCGAGGAGCTGGAAGTCTTTATCCTATTGCCTTCTGACAAATGTTTACGGTTTACCAATAGTTTCACATAATTAGTACCGTTTCCTCATATTACAGTGCAACGTGATGTCCGAAATGGCTGACAAAATTAGGTACATGCACGAAATATATGCAAGACAATATATGGTATATGTATAGCTTGGAAATTGTGACCGTTGCTCGCTCGCTCCGCTCGCTCGTAAAAATCTAGTCCAACCTCACAACCGATCCGACACGTTCGCAAATTTGAAATATGTCGCCATCATATCGAATAATGAACGCAAGATGGATTGGTTTTAGGTTAGGCTATTGTTTTCGAGCGAGCGCCGCGAGCGAGAGACGCGTAAAGGTGTGTCATAAACCAACGGTTTGGCGCATACGGACATTGAAATATTCGCACCAGCCCGAGGAGCCGGAAGTATTTATCCTATTGCCTACCGACACATGTTTACAGTTTATGAATAGTTTCACATAAATAGTACTATTTCCTCATAGTACAGTGCAATGTGATGTCCGAAATGGCTGACAAAATTAGGTAACAACACGAAATATATGGAAGGCAATATAAGGTATATGTATAGCTTGGAAATTGTGACCGTTGCTCGCACGCTCCGCTCGCTCGTAAAAATCTAGTCCAACCTCACAACCGATCCCACACGTTCGCAAATTTGAAATATGTCGCCACCATATCGAATAATGAACGGAAGATGGATTGGTTTTAGGTTAGGCTATAGCTTTCGTGCGAGCGCAGCGAGCGAGTGACGCGTATAGGTGTGTCATAAACAAACGGTTTGGCACATACGGACATTGAAATATTCGCACCAGCCCGAGGAACCGGAAGTATTTATCCTATTGCCTACCGACACATGTTTACAGTTTTTGAATAGTTTCACATAACTAGTACTATTTCCACATAGTACAATGCAATGTGATGTCCGAAATGGCTGACAAAATTAGTTAATAACACGACATATATGCAAGGCAATATAAGGTGTATGTATAGGTTGGAAATTGTGATCGTTGCTCGCTCGCTCCGCTCGCTCGAAAAAATCTAGTCCAATCTCACAACCGATCCGACACGTTCGCAAATTTGAAATATGTCGCCACCATATCGAATAATGAACGCAAGATGGATTGGTTTTAGGTTAGGCTATAGTTTTCGAGCGAGCGCCGCGAGCGAGAGACGCGTAAAGGTGTGTCATAAACCAACGGTTTGGCACATACGGACATTGAAATATTCGCACCAGCCCGAGGAGCCGGAAGTATTTATCCTATTGCCTACCGACATATGTTTACAGTTTATGAATAGTTTCACATAAATAGTACTATTTCCACATAGTACAATGCAATGTGATGTCCGAAATGGCTGACAAAATTAGGTACATGCACGAAATATATGCAAGACAATATATGGTATATGTATAGCTTGGAAATTGTGATCGTTGCTCGCTCGCTCCGCTCGCTCGTAAAAATCTAGTCCAACCTCACAACCGATCCGACACGTTCGCAAATTTGAAATATGTCGCCATCATATGGAATAATGAACGCAAGATGGATTGGTTTTAGGTTAGGCTATAGTTTTCGAGCGAGCGCAGCGAGCGAATGACGCGTATAGGTGTGTCACAAACCAACGGTTTGTCACATACGGACATTGAAATATTCGCACCAGCCCGAGGGGCCGAAAGTATTTATCCTATTGCCTTCTGACAAATGTTTACGGTTTACCAATAGTTTCACATAATTAGTACCGTTTCCTCATAGTACAGTGCAATGTGATGTCCGAAATGGCAGACAAAATTAGGTAATAACACTACATATAGGCAAGGCAATATAAGGTGTATGTATAGGTTGGAAATTGTGATCGTTGCTCGCTCGCTCCGCTCGCTCGAAAAAATCTAGTCCCACCTCACAACCGATCCGACACGTTCGCAAATTTGAAATATGTCGCAACCATATCGAATAATGAACGGAAGATGGATTGGTTTTAGGTTAGGCTATAGCTTTCGTGCGAGCGCAGCGAACGAGAGACGCGTAAAGGTGTGTCACAAAGCAACGGTTTGGCACATACGGACATTGAAATATTCGCCCGAGGAGCTGGAAGTCTTCATCCTATTGCCTTCTGACAAATGTTTACGGTTTACCAATAGTTTCACATAATTAGTACCGTTTCCTCATATTACAGTGCAACGTGATGTCCGAAATGGCTGACAAAATTAGGTACATGCACGAAATATATGCAAGACAATGTATGGTATATGTATAGCTTGGAAATTGTGACCGTTGCTCGCTCGCTCCGCTCGCTCGTAAAAATCTAGTCCAACCTCACAACCGATCCGACACGTTCGCAAATTTGAAATATGTCGCCACCATATCGAATAATGAACGGAAGATGGATTGGTTTTAGGTTAGGCTCTAGCTTTCGTGCAAGCGCAGCGAACGAGAGACGCGTAAAGGTGTGTCACAAACCATCGGTTTGGCACATACGGACATTGAAATATTCGCAGCAGCCCGAGGAACCGGAAGTATTTATCCTATTGCCTACCGACATATGTTTACAGTTTATGAATAGTTTCACATAAATAGTACTATTTCCACATAGTACAATGCAATGTGATGTCCGAAATGGCTGACAAAATTAGTTAATAACACGACATATATGCAAGGCAATATAAGGTGTATGTATAGGTTGGAAATTGTGATCGTTGCTCGCTCGCTCCGCTCGCTCGAAAAAATCTAGTCCAATCTCACAACCGATCCGACACGTTCGCAAATTTGAAATATGTCGCCACCATATCGAATAATGAACGCAAGATGGATTGGTTTTAGGTTAGGCTATAGTTTTCGAGCGAGCGCCGCGAGCGAGAGACGCGTAAAGGTGTGTCATAAACCAACGGTTTGGCACATACGGACATTGAAATATTCGCACCAGCCCGAGGAGCCGGAAGTATTTATCCTATTGCCTACCGACATATGTTTACAGTTTATGAATAGTTTCACATAAATAGTACTATTTCCACATAGTACAATGCAATGTGATGTCCGAAATGGCTGACAAAATTAGGTACATGCACGAAATATATGCAAGACAATATATGGTATATGTATAGCTTGGAAATTGTGATCGTTGCTCGCTCGCTCCGCTCGCTCGTAAAAATCTAGTCCAACCTCACAACCGATCCGACACGTTCGCAAATTTGAAATATGTCGCCATCATATGGAATAATGAACGCAAGATGGATTGGTTTTAGGTTAGGCTATAGTTTTCGAGCGAGCGCAGCGAGCGAATGACGCGTATAGGTGTGTCACAAACCAACGGTTTGTCACATACGGACATTGAAATATTCGCACCAGCCCGAGGGGCCGAAAGTATTTATCCTATTGCCTTCTGACAAATGTTTACGGTTTACCAATAGTTTCACATAATTAGTACCGTTTCCTCATAGTACAGTGCAATGTGATGTCCGAAATGGCAGACAAAATTAGGTAATAACACTACATATAGGCAAGGCAATATAAGGTGTATGTATAGGTTGGAAATTGTGATCGTTGCTCGCTCGCTCCGCTCGCTCGAAAAAATCTAGTCCCACCTCACAACCGATCCGACACGTTCGCAAATTTGAAATATGTCGCAACCATATCGAATAATGAACGGAAGATGGATTGGTTTTAGGTTAGGCTATAGCTTTCGTGCGAGCGCAGCGAACGAGAGACGCGTAAAGGTGTGTCACAAAGCAACGGTTTGGCACATACGGACATTGAAATATTCGCCCGAGGAGCTGGAAGTCTTCATCCTATTGCCTTCTGACAAATGTTTACGGTTTACCAATAGTTTCACATAATTAGTACCGTTTCCTCATATTACAGTGCAACGTGATGTCCGAAATGGCTGACAAAATTAGGTACATGCACGAAATATATGCAAGACAATGTATGGTATATGTATAGCTTGGAAATTGTGACCGTTGCTCGCTCGCTCCGCTCGCTCGTAAAAATCTAGTCCAACCTCACAACCGATCCGACACGTTCGCAAATTTGAAATATGTCGCCACCATATCGAATAATGAACGGAAGATGGATTGGTTTTAGGTTAGGCTCTAGCTTTCGTGCAAGCGCAGCGAACGAGAGACGCGTAAAGGTGTGTCACAAACCATCGGTTTGGCACATACGGACATTGAAATATTCGCAGCAGCCCGAGGAACCGGAAGTATTTATCCTATTGCCTACCGACATATGTTTACAGTTTATGAATAGTTTCACATAAATAGTACTATTTCCACATAGTACAATGCAATGTGATGTCCGAAATGGCTGACAAAATTAGTTAATAACACGACATATATGCAAGGCAATATAAGGTGTATGTATAGGTTGGAAATTGTGATCGTTGCTCGCTCGCTCCGCTCGCTCGAAAAAATCTAGTCCAATCTCACAACCGATCCGACACGTTCGCAAATTTGAAATATGTCGCCACCATATCGAATAATGAACGCAAGATGGATTGGTTTTAGGTTAGGCTATAGTTTTCGAGCGAGCGCCGCGAGCGAGAGACGCGTAAAGGTGTGTCATAAACCAACGGTTTGGCACATACGGACATTGAAATATTCGCACCAGCCCGAGGAGCCGGAAGTATTTATCCTATTGCCTACCGACATATGTTTACAGTTTATGAATAGTTTCACATAAATAGTACTATTTCCACATAGTACAATGCAATGTGATGTCCGAAATGGCTGACAAAATTAGGTACATGCACGAAATATATGCAAGACAATATATGGTATATGTATAGCTTGGAAATTGTGATCGTTGCTCGCTCGCTCCGCTCGCTCGTAAAAATCTAGTCCAACCTCACAACCGATCCGACACGTTCGCAAATTTGAAATATGTCGCCATCATATGGAATAATGAACGCAAGATGGATTGGTTTTAGGTTAGGCTATAGTTTTCGAGCGAGCGCAGCGAGCGAGTGACGCGTATAGGTGTGTCACAAACCAACGGTTTGTCACATACGGACATTGAAATATTCGCACCAGCCCGAGGGGCCGAAAGTATTTATCCTATTGCCTTCTGACAAATGTTTACGGTTTACCAATAGTTTCACATAATTAGTACCGTTTCCTCATAGTACAGTGCAATGTGATGTCCGAAATGGCAGACAAAATTAGGTAATAACACGACATATAGGCAAGGCAATATAAGGTGTATGTATAGGTTGGAAATTGTGATCGTTGCTCGCTCGCTCCGCTCGCTCGAAAAAATCTAGTCCCACTCACAACCGATCCGACACGTTTCGCAAATTTGGAATATGTCGCAACCATATCGAATAATGAACGGAAGATGAATTGGTTTTAGGTTAGGCTATAGCTTTTCGTGCGAGCGCAGCGAACGAGAGACGCGTAAGGTGTGTCACAAAGCAACGGTTTGGCACATACGGACATTGAAATATTCGCCCGAGGAGCTGGAAGTCTTTATCCTATTGCCTTCTGACAAATGTTTACGGTTTACCAATAGTTTCACATAATTAGTACCGTTTCCTCATTTACAGTGCAACGTGATGTCCGAAATGGCTGACAATATTAGGTACATGCACGAAATATATGCAAGACAATATATGGTATATGTATAGCTTGGAAATTGTGACCGTTGCTCGCTCGCTCCGCTCGCTCGTAAAAATCTAGTCCAACCTCACAACCGATCCGACACGTTCGCAAATTTGAAATATGTCGCCATCATATCGAATAATGAACGCAAGATGGATTGGTTTTAGGTTAGGCTATTGTTTTCGAGCGAGCGCCGCGAGCGAGAGACGCGTAAAGGTGTGGTCATAAACCAACGGTTTGGCGCATACGGACATTGAAATATTCGCACCAGCCCGAGGAGCCGGAAGTATTTATCCTATTGCCTACCGACACATGTTTACAGTTTATGAATAGTTTCACATAACTTAGTACTATTTTCCTCATAGTACAGTGCAATGTGATGTCCGAAATGGCTGACAAAATTAGGTAACAACACGAAATATATGGAAGGCAATATAAGGTATATGTATGGCTTGGAAATTGTGACCGTTGCTCGCTCGCTCCGCTCGCTCGTAAAAATCTAGCCCAACCTCACAACCGATCCCACACGTTCGCAAATTTGAAATATGTCGCCACCATATCGAATAATGAACGGAAGATGGATTGGTTTTAGGTTAGGCTCTAGCTTTTCGTGCAAGCGCAGCGAACGAGAGACGCGTAAGGTGTGTCACAAACCATCGGTTTGGCACATACGGACATTGAAATATTTCGCACCAGCCCGAGGAACCGGGAAGTATTTATCCTATTGCCTACGACATATGTTTACAGTTTATGAATAGTTTCACATAAATAGTACTATTTTCCCACATAGTACAATGCAATGTGATGTCCGAAATGGCTGACAAAAATAGGTAATAACACGACATATATGCAAGGCAATATAAGGTGTATTGTATAGGTTGGAAATTGTGATCGTTGCTCGCTCGCTCCGCTCGCTCGAAAAAATCTAGTACAACCTCACAACCGATCCGACACGTTCGCAAATTTGAAATATGTCGCCACCCATATCGAATAATGAACGGAAGGTGGATTGGTTTTAGGTTCGGCTATAGCTTTCGTGCGAGTGCAGCGAACGAGAGACGCGTAAAGGTGTATCACAAACCATCGGTTTGGCACATACGGACATTGATATATTCGCACCAGCCCGAGGAGCCGGAAGACTTTATCCTATTGCCTTACTG
>NW_026109099.1:0-95295 GCF_024516045.1 Bombus affinis
ATTTCCAAGCTATACATATACCTTATATTGCCTTCCATATATTTCGTGTTATTACCTAATTTTGTCAGCCATTTCGGACATCACACTGCACTGTACTATGAGGAAATAGTACTATTTATGTGAAACTATTCATAAACTGTAAACATGTGTCGGTAGGCAATAGGATAAATACTTCCGGCTCCTCGGGCTGGTGCGAATATTTCAATGTCCGTATGTGCCAAACCGTTGGTTTATGACACACCTATACGCGTCTCTCGCTCGCTGCGCTCGCTCGAAAACTATAGCCTAACCTAAAACCAATCCATCTTGCGTTCATTATTCGATATGATGGCGACATATTTCAAATTTGCGAACGTGTCGGATCGGTTGTGGGGTTGGACTAGATTTTTACGAGCGAGCGGAGCGAGCGAGCAACGGTCACAATTTCCAAGCTATACATATACCATATATTGTCTTGCATATATTTCGTGCTTGTACCTAATTATGTCAGCCATTTCGGACATCACATTGCACTGTACTATGAGGAAATAGTACTATTTATGTGAAACTATTCATAAACTGTAAACATGTGTCGGTAGGCAATAGGATAAATACTTCCGGCTCCTCGGGCTGGTGCGAATATTTCAATGTCCGTATGTGCCAAACCGTTGGTTTATGACACACCTATACGCGTCTCTCGCTCGCTGCGCTCGCTCGAAAACTATAGCCTAACCTAAAATCAATCCAGCTCCGTTCATTATTTGATATGGTGGCGACATGTCCTCGACTTTGCGAACGTGTCGGATGGGTTGTGAGGTTGGACCAGATTTTTACGAGCGAGCGGAGCGAGCGAGCAACGGTCACAATTTCCAAGCTATACATATACCATATATTGTCTTGCATATATTTCGTGCTTGTACCTAATTATGTCAGCCATTTCGGACATCACATTGCACTGTACTATGAGGAAATAGTACTATTTATGTGAAACTATCATAAACTGTAAACATGTGTCGGTAGGCAATTGGATAAATACTTCCGGCTCCTCGGGCTGGTGCGAATATTTCAATGTCCGTATGTGCCAAACCGTTGGTTTATGACACACCTATACGCGTCTCTCGCTCGCTGCGCTCGCTCGAAAACTATAGCCTAACCTAAAAATCAATCCATCTTGCGTTCATTATTCGATATGATGGCGACATATTTCAAATTTGCGAACGTGTCGGATCGGTTGTGGGGTTGGACTAGATTTTTTACGAGCGAGCGGAGCGAGCGAGCAACGGTCACAATTTCCAAGCTATACATATACCATATATTGTCTTGCATATATTTCGTGCTTGTACCTAATTATGTCAGCCATTTCGGACATCACATTGCACTGTACTATGAGGAAATAGTACTATTTATGTGAAACTATTCATAAACTGTAAACATGTGTCGGTAGGCAATAGGATAAATACTTCCGGCTCCTCGGGCTGGTGCGAATATTTCAATGTCCGTATGTGCCAAACCGTTGGTTTATGACACACCTATACGCGTCTCTCGCTCGCTGCGCTCGCTCGAAAAACTATAGCCTAACCTAAAATCAATCCAGCCTCCGTTCATTATTTGATATGGTGGCGACATGTCTCGACTTTGCGAACGTGTCGGATGGGTTGTGAGGTTGGACCAGATTTTTACGAGCGAGCGGAGCGAGCGAGCAACGGTCACAATTTCCAAGCTATACATATACCATATATGTCTTGCATATATTTCGTGCTTGTACCAATTATGTCAGCCATTTCGGACATCACATTGCACTGTTACTATGAGGAAATAGTACTATTTATGTGAAACTATTCATAAACTGTAAACATGTGTCGGTAGGCAATAGGATAAATACTTCCGGCTCCTCGGGCTGGTGCGAATATTTCAATGTCCGTATGTGCCAAACCGTTGGTTTATGACACACCTATACGCGTCTCTCGCTCGCTGCGCTCGCTCGAAAACTATAGCCTAACCTAAAACCAATCCATCTTGCGTTCATTATTCGATATGATGGCGACATATTTCAAATTTGCGAACGTGTCGAATCGGTTGTGAGGTTGGACTAGATTTTTAACGAGCGAGCGGAGCGAGCGAGCAACGGTCACAATTTCCAAGCTATACATATACCATATATTGCCTTGCATATATTTCGTGTTATTACCTAATTTTGTCAGCCATTTCGGACATCACATTGCACTGTACTATGAGGACATAGTACTATTTATGTGAAACTGTCATAAACTGTAAACATGTGTCGGTAGGCAATAGGATAAATACTTCCGGCTCCTCGGCTGGTGCGAATATTTCAATGTCCGTATGTGCCAAACCGTTGGTTTATGACACACCTTTACGCGTATCGCTCGCGGCGCTCGCACGAAAGCTATAGCCTAACCTAAAACCAATCCATCTTCCTTTCATTATTCGATATGGTGGCGACATATTTCAAATTGCGAACGTGTGGGATCGGTTGTGAGGTTGGACTAGATTTTACGAGCGAGCGGAGCGAGCGAGCAACGGTCACAATTTCCAAGCTATACATATACCTTATATTGCCTTCCATATAATTTCGTGTTATTACCTAATTTTGTCAGCCATTTCGGACATCACACTGCACTGTACTATGAGGAAATAGTACTATTTATGTGAAACTATTCATAAACTGTAAACATGTGTCGGTAGGCAATAGGATAAATACTTCCGGCTCCTCGGGCTGGTGCGAATATTTCAATGTCCGTATGTGCCAAACCGTTGGTTTATGACACACCTATACGCGTCTCTCCGCTCGCTGCGCTCGCTCGAAAACTATAGCCTAACCTAAAACCAATCCATCTTGCGTTCATTATTCGATATGATGGCGACATATTTCAAATTTGCGAACGTGTCGGATCGGTTGTGGGGTTGGACTAGATTTTTACGAGCGAGCGGAGCGAGCGAGCAAACGGTCACAATTTCCAAGCTATACATATACCATATATTGTCTTGCATATATTTCGTGCTTGTACCTAATTATGTCAGCCATTTCGGACATCACATTGCACTGTACTATGAGGAAATAGTACTATTTATGTGAAAACTATTCATAAACTGTAATCATGTGTCGGTAGGCAATAGGATAAATACTTCCGGCTCCTCGGGCTGGTGCGAATATTTCAATGTCCGTATGTGCCAAACCGTTGGTTTATGACACACCTATACGCGTCTCTCGCTCGCTGCGCTCGCTCGAAAACTATAGCCTAACCTAAAATCAATCCAGCCTCCGTTCATTATTTGATATGGTGGCGACATGTCTCGACTTTGCGAACGTGTCGGATGGGTTGTGAGGTTGGACCAGATTTTTACGAGCGAGCGGAGCGAGCGAGCAACGGTCACAATTTCCAAGCTATACATATACCATATATTGTCTTGCATATATTTCGTGCTTGTACCTAATTATGTCAGCCATTTCGGACATCACATTGCACTGTACTATGAGGAAATAGTACTATTTATGTGAAACTATTCATAAACTGTAAACATGTGTCGGTAGGCAATAGGATAAATACTTCCGGCTCCTCGGGCTGGTGCGAATATTTCAATGTCCGTATGTGCCAAACCGTTGGTTTATGACACACCTATACGCGTCTCTCGCTCGCTGCGCTCGCTCGAAAACTATAGCCTAACCTAAAATCAATCCAGCCTCCGTTCATTATTTGATATGTGGCGACATGTCTCGACTTTGCGAACGTGTCGGATGGGTTGTGAGGTTGGACCAGATTTTTACGAGCGAGCGGAGCGAGCGAGCACGGTCACAATTTCCAAGCTATACATATACCATATATTGCCTTGCATAGTTTTCGTGCTAGTACCTAATTTTGTCTGCCATTTCGGACATCACATTGCACTGTACTATGAGGAAACGGTACTAATTATGTGAAACTGTTGGTAAACCGTAAACATTTGTCAGTAGCAATAGGATAAAGACTTCCGGCTCCTCGGGCTGGTGCGAATATTTCAATGTCACCATGTGCAAAACCGTTGGATTGTGACACTCCTTTACGCGTCTCTCCCTCGCTGCGCTCGCTCGAAAGCTATAGCCTAACCTAAAAACAATCCCTCTTGCGTTAGTCATTCGACATGAAGGCGACTTATATCAAATTTGGGAACGTGTCGGATCGAATGTGAGGTTGGACTGGATTTTTACGAGCAAGCGGAGCGAGCGAGCAACGGTCACAATTTCCAAGCTATACATATACCATATATTGCCTTGCATATATTTCGTGCTAGTACCTAATTTTGTCAGCCATTTCGGACATCACATTGCACTGTACTATGAGGAAACGATACTATTATGTGAAACTATTAGTAAACTGTAAACATTTGTCAGAAGGCAATAGGATAAGACTTCCGGCTCCTAGGGCTGGTGCGAATATTCAATGTCCCCATGTGCCAAACCGTTGGATTGTGACACACCTCTCCGCGTCCCTCGCTCGCCATGCTCGCTCGAAGCTATAGCCTAACCTAAAACCAATCCAGCCTCCGTTCATTATTTGATATGGTGGCGACATGTCCCGACTTTGCGAACGTGTCGGATCGGTTGTGAGGTTGGACCAGACTTTTACGAGCGAGCGGAGCGAGCGTGCAGCAGTCACAATTTCCAAGCTATACATATACCTTATATTGCCTTGCATATATTTCGTGTTAGTACCTAATATTGTCAGCCATTCCGGACATCACATTGCACTGTACTATGTGGAAATAGTACTATTTATGTGAAACTATTCATAAACTGTAAACATTTGTCAGTAGGCAATAGGATAAAGACTTCCGCCTCCTCGGGCTGGTGCGTATGTTTCAATGTCCGTATGTGCCAAACCGTTGGTATGTTGACACACATTAACGCGTCGCTCGCTCGCTGCGCTCGCTCGAAGACTATAGCCTAAGCTAAAACCAATCCATCTTCCTTTCATTATTCGATATGGTGGCGACATATTTCAAATTTGCGAACGTGTCGGATCGGTTGTGGGGTTGGACTAGATTTTTACGAGCGAGCGGAGCCGAGCGAGCAACCGGTCACAATTTCCAAGCTATACATATACCATATATTGTCTTGCATAGTTTTCGTGCTAGTACCTAATTTTGTCTGCCATTTCGGACATCACATTGCACTGTACTATGAGGAAACGGTACTAATTATGTGAAACTGTTGGTAAACCGTAAACATTTGTCAGAAGGCAGTAGGATAAAGACCTCCGGCTCCTCGGGCTGGTGCGAATATTTCAATGTCCCATGTGCCAAACCGTTGGATTGTGACACACCTCCCCGCGACCCTCGCTCGCCATGCTCGCTCGCTCGAAAGCTATAGCCTAACCTAAAACCAATCCAGCCTCCGTTCATTATTTGATATGGTGGCGACATGTCTCGACTTTGCGAACGTGTCGGATCGGTTGTGAGGTTGGACCAGATTTTTACGAGCGAGCGGAGCGAGCGAGCAACGGTCACAATTTCCAAGCTATACATATACCATATATTGCCTTGCATATATTTCGTGTTATTATCTAATTTTGTCAGCCATTTCGGACATCACATTGCACTGTACTATGTGGAAATAGTACTATTTATGTGAAACTATTCATAAACTGTAAACATTTGTCAGTAGTCAATAGGATAAAGACATCCGCCTCCTCGGGCTGGTGCGAATGTTTCAATGTCCGTATGTGCCAAACCGTTGGTATGTGACACACATTTACGCGTCGCTCGCTCGCTGCGCTCGCTCGAAGACTATAGCCTAACATAAAACCAATCCATCTTGCGTTCATTATTGGATATGGTGGCGACATATTTCAAATTTGCGAACGTGTCGGATCGCTTGTGAGGTTGGACTAGATTTTTACGAGCGAGCGGAGCGAGCGAGCAACGGTCACAATTTCCAAGCTATACATATACCTTATATTGCCTTCCATATATTTCGTGTTATTACCAAATTTTGTCAGCCATTTCGGACATCACATTGCACTGTACTATGTGAAAATAGTACTATTTATGTGAAACTATTGGTAAACTGTAAACATTTGTCAGTAGCAATAGGATAAAGACTTCCGGCTCCTCGGGCTGGTGCGAATATTTCAATGTCCGTATGTGCCAAACCGATGGATTGTGACACACCTCTCCGCGTCCCTCGCTCGCCGTGCTCGCTTGAAAGCTATAGCCTAACCTAAAAACAATCCCTCTTGCGTTAGTCATTCGACATGGAGGCGACTTATTTCAAATTTGGTAACGTGTCGGATCGGATGTAAGGTTGGACTAGATTTTTACGAGCGAGCGGAGCGAGCGAGCAACGGTCACAATTTCCAAGCTATACATATACCATATATTGCCTTCCATATATTTCGTGTTATTACCAAATTTTGTCAGCCATTTCGGACATCACATTGCACTGTACTATGAGGAAACGGTACTAATTATGTGAAACTATTAGTAAACCGTAAACATTTGTCAGAAGGCAATAGGATAAAGACTTCCGGCTCCTCGGGCTGGTGCGAATATTTCAATGTCCCCATGTGCCAAACCGTTGGATTGTGACACACCTTTACGCGTCTCTCGCTCGCTACGCTCGCTCGAAAACTATAGCCTAACCTAAAACCAGTCCTTCTTCCGTTCATTCTTCGATATGGTGGCGACATATTTCAAATTTGCGAACGTGTCGGATCGGTTGTGAGGTTGGACAAGCTTTTTACGAGCGAGCGGAGCGAGCGAGCAACGGTCACAATTTCCAAGCTATACATATACCTTATATTGCCTTGCTTATATTTCTTATTATTACCTACTTTTGTCAGCCATTTTAGACATCACATTGCACTGTTATATGTGGAAATAGTACTATTTATGTGAAACTATTCATAAACTGTAAGCATTGGTCAGTAGGCAATAGGATAAAGACTTCCGGCTCCTCGGGCTGCTGCGAATGTTTCAATGTCCGTATGTGCCAAACCGTTGGTATGTGACACACATTTACGCGTCGCTCGCTCGCTGCGCTCGCTCGAAGACTATAGCCTAACCTAAAACCAATCCATATTGCGTTCATTATTCGATATGGTGGCGACATATTTCAAATTTGCGAACGTGACGGATCGGTTGTGAGGTTGGACTAGATTTTTACGAGCAAGCGGAGCGAGCGAGCAACGGTCACAATTTCCAAGCTATACATATACCATATATTGCCTTGCATATATTTCGTGTTATTACCTATTTTTGTCAGCCATTTCGGACATCACATTGCACTGTACTATGTGGAAATAGTACTATTTATGTGAAACTATTCATAAACTGTAAACATTTGCCAGTAGGCAATAGGATAAAGACTTCCGCCTCCTCGGGCTGGTGCGAATGTTTCAATGTCCGTATGTGCCAAACCGTTGGTATGTGACACACATTTACGCGTCGCTCGCTCGCTGCGCTCGCTCGAAGACTATAGCCTAACCTAAAACCAATCCTTCTTGCGTTCATTATTCGATATGGTGGCGACATATTTCAAATTTGCGAACGTGACGAAACGGTTGTGAGGTTGGACTAGATTTTTACGAGCGAGCGGAGCGAGCGAGCAACGGTCACAATTTCCAAGCTATACATATACCATATATTGCCTTGCATAGTTTTCGTGCTAGTACCTAATTTTGTCTGCCATTTCGGACATCACATTGCACTGTACTATGAGGAAAAGGTACTAATTATGTGAAACTGTTGGTAAACCGTAAACATTTGTCAGAAGGCAATAGGATAATGACTTTCGGCTCCTCGGGCTGGTGCGAATATTTCAATGTCCGTATGTGCCAAACCGTTGGTTTATGACACACCTTTACGCGTATCTCGATCGCTGCGCTCGTTCGAAAACTATAGCCTAACCTAAAACCAATCCATCTTGCGTTCATTATTCGATATGATGGCGACATATTTCAAATTTGGGAACGTGTCGGATCGGTTGTGAGGTTGGACTCGATTTTTACGAGCGAGCGGAGCGAGCGAGCAACGGTCACAATTTCCAAGCTATACATGTACCATATATTGCCTTGCATAGTTTTCGTGCTAGTACCTAATTTTGTCAGCCATTTCGGACATCACATTGCACTGTACTATGAGGAAATAGTACTATTTATGTGAAACTATTCATAAACTGTAAACATGTGTCGGTAGGCAATAGGATAAATAATTCCGGCTCCTCGGGCTGGTGCGAATATTTCAATGTCCGTATGTGCCAAACCGTTAGTTTATGACACACCTTTACGCGTCTCCCGCTCGCGGCGCTCGCTCGAAAACTATAGCCTAACCTAAAACCAGTCCATCTTGCGTTCATTATTCGATATGGTGGCGACATATTTCAAATTTGCGAACGTGTGGGATCGGTTGTGAGTTTGGACTAGATTTTTACGAGCGAGCGGAGCGAGCGAGCAACGGTCACAATTTCCAAGCTATACATATACCATATATTGTCTTGCATATATTTCGTGCATGTACCTAATTTTGTCAGCCATTTCGGACATCACGTTGCACTGTACTATGAGGAAACGGTACTAATTATGTGAAACTATTGGTAAACCGTAAACATTTGTCAGGAGGCAATAGGATAAAGACTTCCGGCTCCTCGGGCGAATATTTCAATGTCCGTATATGCCAAACGGTTGGTTTGTGACACACCTTTACGCGTCTCTCATTCGCTGCGCTCGCACGAAAGCTATAGCCTAACCTAAAACCAATCCATCTTCCGTTCATTATTCGATATGGTGGCGACATATTTCAAATTTGCGAACGTGTCGGATCGGTTGTGAGGTTGGACTAGATTTTTGCGAGCGAGCGGAGCGAACGAGCAACGATCACAATTTCCAACCTATACATACACCTTATATTGCCTTGCCTATATGTCGTGTTATTACCTAATTTTGTCTGCCATTTCGGACATCACATTGCATTGTACTATGAGGAAACGGTACTAATTATGTGAAACTATTGGTAAACCGTAAACATTTGTCAGAAGGCAATAGGATAAAGACTTCCGGCTCTTCGGGCTGGTGCGAATATATCAATGTCCGTATGTGCCAAACCGATGGTTTGTGACACACATTTACGCGTCACTCGCTCGCTGCGCTCGCTCGCAAACTATAGCCTAACCTAAAACCAATCCATCTTGCGTTCATTATTCGATATGATGGCGACATATTTCAAATTTGCGACCGTGTCGGATCGGTTGTGGGGTTGGACTAGATATTTACGAGCGAGCGGTGCGAGCGAGCAACGGTCACAATTTCCAAGCTATACATATACCATATATTGTCTTGCATATATTTCGTGCATGTACCTAATTTTGTCAGTCATTTCGGACATCACGTTGCACTGTACTATGAGGAAAGGGTACTAATTATGTGAAACTATTGGTAAACCGTAAACATTTGTCAGAAGGCAATAGGATAAAGACTTCCGGCTCCTCGGGCGAATATTTCAATGTCCGTATGTGCCAAACCGTTGGTTTGTGACACACCTTTACGCGTCTCACGTTCGCTGCGCTCGCACGAAAGCTATAGCCTAACCTAAAACCAATCCATCTTCCGTTCATTATTCGATATGGTGGCGACATATTTCAAATTTGCGAACGTGTCGGATCGGTTGTGAGGTTGGACTAGATTTTTTCGAGCGAGCGGAGCGAGCGAGCAACGGTCACAATTTCCAAGCTATACATACACCTTATATTGCCTTCCATATATTTCGTGTTATTACCAAATTTTGTCAGCCATTTCGGACATCAGATTGCACTGTACTATGAGGAAACGGTACTAATTATGTGAAACTATTCATAAACTGTAAACATTTGTCAGTAGTCAATAGGATAAAGACATCCGCCTCCTCGGGCTGGTGCGAATGTTTCAATGTCCGTATGTGCCAAACCGTTGGTATGTGACACACATTTACGCGTCGCTCGCTCGCTGCGCTCGCTCGAAGACTATAGCCTAACATAAAACCAATCCATCTTGCGTTCATTATTGGATATGGTGGCGACATATTTCAAATTTGCGAACGTGTCGGATCGCTTGTGAGGTTGGACTAGATTTTTACGAGCGAGCGGAGCGAGCGAGCAACGGTCACAATTTCCAAGCTATACATATACCTTATATTGCCTTCCATATATTTCGTGTTATTACCAAATTTTGTCAGCCATTTCGGACATCACATTGCACTGTACTATGTGAAAATAGTACTATTTATGTGAAACTATTGGTAAACTGTAAACATTTGTCAGTAGCAATAGGATAAAGACTTCCGGCTCCTCGGGCTGGTGCGAATATTTCAATGTCCGTATGTGCCAAACCGATGGATTGTGACACACCTCTCCGCGTCCCTCGCTCGCCGTGCTCGCTTGAAAGCTATAGCCTAACCTAAAAACAATCCCTCTTGCGTTAGTCATTCGACATGGAGGCGACTTATTTCAAATTTGGTAACGTGTCGGATCGGATGTAAGGTTGGACTAGATTTTTACGAGCGAGCGGAGCGAGCGAGCAACGGTCACAATTTCCAAGCTATACATATACCATATATTGCCTTCCATATATTTCGTGTTATTACCAAATTTTGTCAGCCATTTCGGACATCACATTGCACTGTACTATGAGGAAACGGTACTAATTATGTGAAACTATTAGTAAACCGTAAACATTTGTCAGAAGGCAATAGGATAAAGACTTCCGGCTCCTCGGGCTGGTGCGAATATTTCAATGTCCCCATGTGCCAAACCGTTGGATTGTGACACACCTTTACGCGTCTCTCGCTCGCTACGCTCGCTCGAAAACTATAGCCTAACCTAAAACCAGTCCTTCTTCCGTTCATTCTTCGATATGGTGGCGACATATTTCAAATTTGCGAACGTGTCGGATCGGTTGTGAGGTTGGACAAGCTTTTTACGAGCGAGCGGAGCGAGCGAGCAACGGTCACAATTTACAAGCTATACATATACCTTATATTGCCTTCCATATATTTCGTGTTATTACCTAATTTTGTCAGCCATTTCGGACATCACATTGCACTGTACTATGAGGAAACGGTACTAATTATGTGAAACTGTTGGTAAACCGTAAACATTTGTCAGAAGGCAATAGGATAATGACTTTCGGCTCCTCGGGCTGGTGCGAATGTTTCAATATCCGTATGTGCCAAACCGTTGGTATGTGACACACATTTACGCGTCGCTCGCTCGCTGCGCTCGCTCGAAGACTATAGCCTAACCTAAAACCAATCCCTCGTGCGTGAGTCATTCGACATGAAGGCGACTTATTTCAAATTTGGGAACGTGTCGGATCGAATGTGAGGTTGGACCAGATTTTTACGAGCGAGCGGAGCGAGCGTGCAGCAGTCACAATTTACAAGCTATACATATACCTTATATTGCCTTGCATATATTTCGTGTTAGTACCTAATATTGTCAGCCATTTCGGACATCACATTGCACTGTACTATGAGGAAATAGTACTATTTATGTGAAACTATTCATAAACTGTAAACATGTGTCGGTAGGCAATAGGAGAAATACTTCCGGCTCCTCGGGCTGGTGCGAATATTTCAATGTCCGTATGTGCCAAACCGTTGGTTTCTGACACACCTTTACGCGTCTCTCGCTCGCTGCGCTCGCTCGAAAACTATAGCCTAACCTAAAACCAGTCCTTCTTCCGTTCATTCTTCGATATGGTGGCGACATATTTCAAATTTGCGAACGTGTCGGATCGGTTGTGAGGTTGGACAAGATTTTTACGAGCGAGCGGAGCGAGCGAGCAACGGTTACAATTTCCAAGCTATACATATACCTTATATTGCCTTCCATATATTTCGTGTTATTACCTAATTTTGTCAGCCATTTCGGACATCACATTGCACTGTACTATGTGAAAATAGTACTATTTATGTGAAACTATTGGTAAACTGTAAACATTTGTCAGTAGTAATAGGATAAAGACTTCCGGCTCCTCGGGCTGGTGCGAAAATTTCAATGTCCCCATGTGCAAAACCGTTGGATTGTGACACACCTTTACGCGTCTATCGCTCGCTGCGCTCGCTCGAAAGCTATAGCCTAACCTAAAAACAATCCCTCTTGCGTTAGTCATTCGACATGAAGGCGACTTATTTCAAATTTGGGAACGTGTCGGATCGAATGTGAGGTTGGACTGGATTTTTACGAGCAAGCGGAGCGAGCGAGCAACGGTCACAATTTCCAAGCTATACATATACCATATATTGCCTTGCATATATTTCGTGCTAGTACCTAATTTTGTCAGCCATTTCGGACACCACATTGCACTGTACTATGAGGAAACGATACTAATTATTTGAAACTATTAGTAAACCGTAAACATTTGTCAGAAGGCAATAGGATAAAGACTTCCGGCTCCTCGGGCTGGTGCGAATATTTCAATGTCCGTATGTGCCAAACCGTTGGTTTGTGACACACCTTTACGCGTCTCTCGCTCGCCGCGCTCGAACGAAAGCTATAGCCTAACCTAAAACCAATCCATCTGCCGTTCATTATTGGATATGGTGGCGACATATTTCAAATTTGCGAACGTGTCGGATCGCTTGTGAGGTTGGACTAGATTTTTACGAGCGAGCGGAGCGAGCGAGCAACGGTCACAATTTCCAAGCTATACATATACCTTATATTGCCTTCCATATATTTCGTGTTATTACCAAATTTTGTCAGCCATTTCGGACATCACATTGCACTGTACTATGAGGAAACGGTACTAATTATGTGAAACGATTAGTAAACCGTAAACATTTGTCAGAAGGCAATAGGATAAAGACTTCCGGCTCCTCGGGCTGGTGCGAATATTTCAATGTCCCCATGTGCCAAACCGTTGGATTGTGACACACCTCTCCGCGTCCCTCGCTCGCCATGCTCGCTCGAAAGCTATAGCCTAACCTAAAACCAATCCATCTTGCGTTCATTATTCGATATGATGGCGACATATTTCAAATTTGCGAACGTGTCGGATCGGTTGTGAGGTTGGACTAGATTTTTACGAGCGAGCGGAGCGAGCGAGCAACGGTCACAATTTCCAAGCTATACATATACCTTATATTGCCTTGCTTATATTTCTTATTATTACCTACTTTTGTCAGCCATTTTAGACATCACATTGCACTGTTATATGTGGAAATAGTACTATTTATGTGAAACTATTCATAAACTGTAAGCATTTGTCAGTAGGCAATAGGATAAAGACTTCCGGCTCCTCGGGCTGCTGCGAATGTTTCAATGTCCGTATGTGCCAAACCGTTGGTATGTGACACACATTTACGCGTCGCTCGCTCGCTGCGCTCGCTCGAAGACTATAGCCTAACCTAAAACCAATCCATATTGCGTTCATTATTCGATATGGTGGCGACATATTTCAAATTTGCGAACGTGACGGATCGGTTGTGAGGTTGGACTAGATTTTTACGAGCAAGCGGAGCGAGCGAGCAACGGTCACAATTTCCAAGCTATACATATACCATATATTGCCTTGCATATATTTCGTGTTATTACCTATTTTTGTCAGCCATTTCGGACATCACATTGCACTGTACTATGTGGAAATAGTACTATTTATGTGAAACTATTCATAAACTGTAAACATTTGCCAGTAGGCAATAGGATAAAGACTTCCGCCTCCTCGGGCTGGTGCGAATGTTTCAATGTCCGTATGTGCCAAACCGTTGGTATGTGACACACATTTACGCGTCGCTCGCTCGCTGCGCTCGCTCGAAGACTATAGCCTAACCTAAAACCAATCCTTCTTGCGTTCATTATTCGATATGATGGCGACATATTTCAAATTTGGGAACGTGTCGGATCGGTTGTGAGGTTGGACTCGATTTTTACGAGCGAGCGGAGCGAGCGAGCAACGGTCACAATTTCCAAGCTATACATGTACCATATATTGCCTTGCATAGTTTTCGTGCTAGTACCTAATTTTGTCAGCCATTTCGGACATCACATTGCACTGTACTATGAGGAAATAGTACTATTTATGTGAAACTATTCATAAACTGTAAACATGTGTCGGTAGGCAATAGGATAAATACTTCCGGCTCCTCGGGCTGGTGCGAATATTTCAATGTCCGTATGTGCCAAACCGTTGGTTTATGACACACCTTTACGCGTCTCTCGCTCGCGGCGCTCGCTCGAAAACTATAGCCTAACCTAAAACCAGTCCATCTTGCGTTCATTATTCGATATGGTGGCGACATATTTCAAATTTGCGAACGTGTGGGATCGGTTGTGAGTTTGGACTAGATTTTTACGAGCGAGCGGAGCGAGCGAGCAACGGTCACAATTTCCAAGCTATACATATACCATATATTGTCTTGCATATATTTCGTGCATGTACCTAATTTTGTCAGCCATTTCGGACATCACGTTGCACTGTACTATGAGGAAACGGTACTAATTATGTGAAACTATTGGTAAACCGTAAACATTTGTCAGGAGGCAATAGGATAAAGACTTCCGGCTCCTCGGGCGAATATTTCAATGTCCGTATATGCCAAACGGTTGGTTTGTGACACACCTTTACGCGTCTCTCATTCGCTGCGCTCGCACGAAAGCTATAGCCTAACCTAAAACCAATCCATCTTCCGTTCATTATTCGATATGGTGGCGACATATTTCAAATTTGCGAACGTGTCGGATCGGTTGTGAGGTTGGACTAGATTATTGCGAGCGAGCGGAGCGAACGAGCAACGATCACAATTTCCAACCTATACATACACCTTATATTGCCTTGCCTATATGTCGTGTTATTACCTAATTTTGTCTGGCATTTCGGACATCACATTGCATTGTACTATGAGGAAACGGTACTAATTATGTGAAACTATTGGTAAACCGTAAACATTTGTCAGAAGGCAATAGGATAAAGACTTCCGGCTCTTCGGTCTGGTGCGAATATTTCAATGTCCGTATGTGCCAAACCTTTGGTTTATGACACACCTATACGCGTCACTCGCTCGCTGCGCTCGCTCGAAAACTATAGCCTAACCTAAAACCAATACATCTTGCGTTCATTATTCGATATGATGGCGACATATTTCAAATTTGCGACCGTGTCGGATCGGTTGTGGGGTTGGACTAGATATTTACGAGCGAGCGGTGCGAGCGAGCAACGGTCACAATTTCCAAGCTATACATATACCATATATTGTCTTGCATATATTTCGTGCATGTACCTAATTTTGTCAGTCATTTCGGACATCACGTTGCACTGTACTATGAGGAAAGGGTACTAATTATGTGAAACTATTGGTAAACCGTAAACATTTGTCAGAAGGCAATAGGATAAAGACTTCCGGCTCCTCGGGCGAATATTTCAATGTCCGTATGTGCCAAACCGTTGGTTTGTGACACACCTTTACGCGTCTCTCGTTCGCTGCGCTCGCACGAAAGCTATAGCCTAACCTAAAACCAATCCATCTTCCGTTCATTATTCGATATGGTGGCGACATATTTCAAATTTGCGAACGTGTCGGATCGGTTGTGAGGTTGGACTAGATTTTTTCGAGCGAGCGGAGCGAGCGAGCAACGGTCACAATTTCCAAGCTATACATATACCTTATATTGCCTTCCATATATTTCGTGTTATTACCAAATTTTGTCAGCCATTTCGGACATCACATTGCACTGTACTATGAGGAAACGGTACTAATTATGTGAAACGATTAGTAAACCGTAAACATTTGTCAGAAGGCAATAGGATAAAGACTTCCGGCTCCTCGGGCTGGTGCGAATATTTCAATGTCCCCATGTGCCAAACCGTTGGATTGTGACACACCTCTCCGCGTCCCTCGCTCGCCATGCTCGCTCGAAAGCTATAGCCTAACCTAAAACCAATCCATCTTGCGTTCATTATTCGATATGATGGCGACATATTTCAAATTTGCGAACGTGTCGGATCGGTTGTGAGGTTGAACTAGATTTTTACGAGCGAGCGGAGCGAGCGAGCAACGGTCACAATTTCCAAGCTATACATATACCTTATATTGCCTTGCTTATATTTCTTATTATTACCTACTTTTGTCAGCCATTTTAGACATCACATTGCACTGTTATATGTGGAAATAGTACTATTTATGTGAAACTATTCATAAACTGTAAGCATTTGTCAGTAGGCAATAGGATAAAGACTTCCGGCTCCTCGGGCTGCTGCGAATGTTTCAATGTCCGTATGTGCCAAACCGGTGGTATGTGACACACATTTACGCGTCGCTCGCTCGCTGCGCTCGCTCGAAGACTATAGCCTAACCTAAAACCAATCCATCTTGCGTTCATTATTCGATATGGTGGCGACATATTTCAAATTTGCGAACGTGACGGATCGGTTGTGAGGTTGGACTAGATTTTTACGAGCGAGCGGAGCGAGCGAGCAACGGTCACAATTTCCAAGCTATACATATACCATATATTGCCTTGCATATATTTCGTGTTATTACCTATTTTTGTCAGCCATTTCGGACATCACATTGCACTGTACTATGTGGAAATAGTACTATTTATGCGAAACTATTCATAAACTGTAAACATTTGCCAGTAGGCAATAGGATAAAGACTTCCGCCTCCTCGGGCTGGTGCGAATGTTTCAATGTCCGTATGTGCCAAACCGTTGGTATGTGACACACATTTACGCGTCGCTCGCTCGCTGCGCTCGCTCGAAGACTATAGCCTAACCTAAAACCAATCCTTCTTGCGTTCATTATTCGATATGGTGGCGACATATTTCAAATTTGCGAACGTGACGGATCGGTTGTGAGGTTGGACTAGATTTTTACGAGCGAGCGGAGCGAGCGAGCAACGGTCACAATTTCCAAGCTATACATATACCATATATTGCCTTGCATAGTTTTCGTGCTAGTACCTAATTTTGTCTGCCATTTCGGACATCACATTGCACTGTACTATGAGGAAAAGGTACTAATTATGTGAAACTGTTGGTAAACCGTAAACATTTGTCAGAAGGCAATAGGATAATGACTTTCGGCTCCTCGGGCTGGTGCGAATATTTCAATGTCCGTATGTGCCAAACCGTTGGTTTATGACACACCTTTACGCGTATCTCGATCGCTGCGCTCGTTCGAAAACTATAGCCTAACCTAAAACCAATCCATCTTGCGTTCATTATTCGATATGATGGCGACATATTTCAAATTTGGGAACGTGTCGGATCGGTTGTGAGGTTGGACTCGATTTTTACGAGCGAGCGGAGCGAGCGAGCAACGGTCACAATTTCCAAGCTATACATGTACCATATATTGCCTTGCATAGTTTTCGTGCTAGTACCTAATTTTGTCAGCCATTTCGGACATCACATTGCACTGTACTATGAGGAAATAGTACTATTTATGTGAAACTATTCATAAACTGTAAACATGTGTCGGTAGGCAATAGGATAAATACTTCCGGCTCCTCGGGCTGGTGCGAATATTTCAATGTCCGTATGTGCCAAACCGTTGGTTTATGACACACCTTTACGCGTCTCTCGCTCGCGGCGCTCGCTCGACAACTATAGCCTAACCTAAAACCAATCCATCTTGCGTTCATTATTCGATATGGTGGCGACATATTTCAAATTTGCGAACGTGTGGGATCGGTTGTGAGTTTGGACTAGATTTTTACGAGCGAGCGGAGCGAGCGAGCAACGGTCACAATTTCCAAGCTATACATATACCATATATTGTCTTGCATATATTTCGTGCATGTACCTAATTTTGTCAGCCATTTCGGACATCACGTTGCACTGTACTATGAGGAAACGGTACTAATTATGTGAAACTATTGGTAAACCGTAAACATTTGTCAGGAGGCAATAGGATAAAGACTTCCGGCTCCTCGGGCGAATATTTCAATGTCCGTATATGCCAAACCGTTGGTTTGTGACACACCTTTACGCGTCTCTCATTCGCTGCGCTCGCACGAAAGCTATAGCCTAACCTAAAACCAATCCATCTTCCGTTCATTATTCGATATGGTGGCGACATATTTCAAATTTGCGAACGTGTCGGATCGGTTGTGAGGTTGGACTAGATTTTTTCGAGCGAGCGGAGCGAACGAGCAACGATCACAATTTCCAACCTATACATACACCTTATATTGCCTTGCCTATATGTCGTGTTATTACCTAATTTTGTCTGCCATTTCGGACATCACATTGCACTGTACTATGAGGAAACGGTACTAATTATGTGAAACTGTTGGTAAACCGTAAACATTTGTCAGAAGGCAATAGGATAAAGACTTTCGGCTCCTTGGGCTGGTGCGAATATTTCAATGTCCGTATGTGCCAAACCGTTGGTTTATGACACACCTTTACGCGTCTCTCGCTCGCGGCGCTCGCTCGAAAACTATAGCCTAACCTAAAACCAATCCATCTTCCGTTCATTATTCGATATGGTGGCGACATATTTCAAATTTGCGAACGTGTCGGATCGGTTGTGAGGTTGGACTAGATTTTTACGAGCGAGCGGAGCGAGCGAGCAACGGTGACAGTTTCCAAGCTGTACATATACCTTATATTGCCTTGCTTATATTTCGTGCTAGTACCTAATTTTGTCAGCCATTTCGGACATCACGTTGCACTGTACTATGAGGAAACGGTACTAATTATGTGAAACTATTGGTAAACCGTAAACATTTGACAGAAGGCAATAGGATAAAGTCTTCCGGCTCCTCGGGCTGGTGCGAATATATCAATGTCCGTATGTGCCAAACCGATGGTTTGTGACACACCTTTACGCGTCTCTCGTTCGCTGCGCTCGCACGAAAGCTATAGCCGAACCTAAATCCAATCCATCTTCCGTTCATTATTCGATATGGTGGCGACATATTTCAAATTTGCGAACGTGTCGGATCGTTTGTGAGGTTGGACTAGATTTTATCGAGCGAGCGGAGCGAGCGAGCAACGATCACAAATTCCAACCTATACATACACCTTATATTGCCTTGCATATATGTCATGTTATTACCTAATTTTGTCAGCCATTTCGGACATCACATTGTATTGTACTATGAGGAAACGGTACTAATTATGTGAAACTATTGGTAAACCGTAAACATTTGTCAGAAGGCAATAGGATAAAGACTTCCGGCTCTTCGGGCTGGTGCGAATATATCAATGTCCGTATGTGCCAAACCGATGGTTTATGACACACCTTTACGCGTCTCTCTTTCGCTGCGCTCGCACGAAAGCTATAGCCTAACCTAAAACCAATCCATCTTCCGTTCATTATTCGATATGGTGGCGACATGTTTCGAATTTGCGAACGTGTGGGATCGGTTGTGAGGTTGGACTAGATTTTTTCGAGCGAGCGGAGCGAACGAGCAACGATCACAATTTCCAACCTATACATACACCTTATATTGCCTTGCATATATGTCATGTTATTACCTAATTTTGTCAGCCATTTCGGACATCACATTGTATTGTACTATGAGGAAACGGTACTAATTATGTGAAACTATGGGTAAACCGTAAACATTTGTCAGAAGGCAATAGGATAAATACTTCCGGCTCCTCGGTCTGGTGCGAATATTTCAATGTCCGTATGTGCCAAACCGTTGGTTTATGACACACCTATACGCGTCACTCGCTCGCTGCGCTCGCTCGAAAACTATAGCCTAACCTAAAACCAATCCATCTTGCGTTCATTATTCGATATGATGGCGACATATTTCAAATTTGCGAACGTGTCGGATCGGTTGTGGGGTTGGACTAGATATTTACGAGCGAGCGGAGCGAGCGAGCAACGGTCACAATTTCCAAGCTATACATATACCATATATTGTCTTGCATATATTTCGTGCATGTACCTAATTTTGTCAGTCATTTCGGACATCACGTTGCACTGTACTATGAGGAAACGGTACTAATTATGTGAAACTATTGGTAAACCGTAAACATTTGTCAGAAGGCAATAGGATAAAGACTTCCGGCTCCTCGGGCGAATATTTCAATGTCCGTATGTGCCAAACCGTTGGTTTGTGACACACCTTTACGCGTCTCTCGTTCGCTGCGCTCGCACGAAAGCTATAGCCTAACCTAAAACCAATCCATCTTCCGTTCATTATTCGATATGGTGGCGACATATTTCAAATTTGCGAACGTGTCGGATCGGTTGTGAGGTTGGACTAGATTTTTTCGAGCGAGCGGAGCGAACGAGCAACGATCACAATTTCCAACCTATACATACACCTTATATTGCCTTGCCTATATGTCGTGCTATTACCTAATTGTGTCTGCCATTTCGGACATCACATTGCACTGTACTATGAGGAAACTGTACTAATTATGTGAAACTGTTGGTAAACCGTAAACATTTGTCAGAAGGCAATAGGATAAAGACTTTCGGCTCCTTGGGCTGGTGCGAATATTTCAATTTCCGTATGTGCCAAACCGTTGGTTTATGACACACCTATACGCGTCTCTCGCTCGCTGCGCTCGCACGAAAGCTATAGCCTAACCTAAAACCAATCCATCTTCCGTTCATTCTTCGATATGGTGGCGACATGTTTCAAATTTGCGAATGTGTGGGATCGGTTGTGAGGTTGGACTACATCTTTACGAGCGAGCGGAGCGAGCGAGCAACGGTGACAGTTTCCAAGCTATACATATACCATATATTGTCTCGCATATATTTCGTGCTTGTACCTAATTTTGTCAGCCATTTCGGACATCACGTTGCACTGTACTATGAGGAAACGGTACTAATTATGTGAAACTATTGGTAAACCGTAAACATTTGACAGAAGGCAATAGGATAAAGTCTTCCGGCTCCTCGGGCTGGTGCGAATATATCAATGTCCGTATGTGCCAAACCGATGGTTTGTGACACACCTTTACGCGTCTCTCGTTCGCTGCGCTCGCACGAAAGCTATAGCCGAACCTAAAACCAATCCATCTTCCGTTCATTATTCGATATGGTGGCGACATATTTCAAATTTGCGAACGTGTCGGATCGGTTGTGAGGTTGGACTAGATTTTTATGAACGAGCGGAGCGAGCGAGCAACGGTCACAATTTCCAAGCTATACATATACCATATATTGCCTTGCATAGTTTTCGTGCTAGTACCTAATTTTGTCTGCCATTTCGGACATCACATTGCACTGTACTATGAGGAAAAGGTACTAATTATGTGAAACTGTTGGTAAACGGTAAACATTTGTCAGAAGGCGATAGGATAGAGACTTCCGGCTCCTCGGGCTGGTACGAATATATCAATGTCCGTATGTGCCAAACCGTTGGTTTATGACACACCTTTACGCGTCTATCGCTCGACGCGCTCGCTCGAAAACTATAGCCTAAGCTAAAACCAATCCATCTTCCGTTCATTCTTCGATATGGTGGCGACATGTTTCAAATTTGCGAACGTGTGGGATCGGTAGTGAGGTTGGACTAGATCTTTACGAGCGAGCGGAGCGAGCGAGCAACGGTGACAGTTTCCAAGCTATACATATACCATATATTGTCTTGCATATATTTCGTGCTTGTACCTAATTTTGTGAGCCATTTCGGACATCACGTTGCACTGTACTATGAGGAAACGGTACTAATTATGTGAAACTATTGGTAAACCGTAAACATTTGACAGAATGCAATAGGATAAAGTCTTCCGGCTCCTCGGGCTGGTGCGAATATATCAATGTCCGTATGTGCCAAACCGATGGTTTGTGACACACCTTTACGCGTCTCTCGTTCGCTGCGCTCGCACGAAAGCTATAGCCGAACCTAAAACCAATCCATCTTCCGTTCATTCTTCGATATGGTGGCGACATGTTTCAAATTTGCGAACGTGAGGGATCGGTTGTGAGGTTGGACTAGATCTTTACGAGCGAGCGGAGCGAGCGAGCAACGGTGACAGTTTCCAAGCTATACATATACCATATATTGTCTTGCATATATTTCGTACTTGTACCTAATTTTGTCAGCCATTTCGGACATCACGTTGCACTGTACTATGAGGAAACGGTACTAATTATGTGAAACTATTGGTAAACCGTAAACATTTGTCAGAAGGCAATAGGATAAAGACTTCCGGCTCTTCGGGCTGGTGCGAATATATCAATGTCCGTATGTGCCAAACCGATGGTTTGTGACACACCTTTACGCGTCTCTCTTTCGCTGCGCTCGCACGAAAGCTATAGCCTAACCTAAAACCAATCCATCTTCCGTTCATTATTCGATATGGTGGCGACATGTTTCGAATTTGCGAACGTGTGGGATCGGTTGTGAGGTTGGACCAGATTTTTACGAGCGAGCGGAGCGAGCGTGCAACGGTCACAATTTCCAAGCTATACATATACCTTACATTGCCTTGCTTATATGTCGTGTTATTACCTAATTTTGTCAGCCATTTCGGACATCACATTGCATTGTACTATGAGGAAACGGTACTAATTATGTGAAACTATTGGTAAACCGTAAACATTTGTCAGAAGGCAATAGGATAAAGACTTCCGGGTCTTCGGGCTGGTGCGAATATATCAATGTCCGTATGTGCCAAACCGATGGTTTGTGACACACCTTTACGCGTCTCTCTTTCGCTGCGCTCGCACGAAAGCTATAGCCTAACCTAAAACCAATCCATCTTCCGTTCATTATTCGATATGGTGGCGACATGTTTCGAATTTGCGAACGTGTGGGATCGGTTGTGAGGTTGGACCAGATTTTTACGAGCGAGCGGAGCGAGCGTGCAACGGTCACAATTTCCAAGCTATACATATACCTTATATTGCCTTGCTTATATTTCGTGCTAGTACCTAATTTTGTCAGCCATTTCGGACATCACATTGCACTGTACTATGTGGAAATAGTACTATTTATGTGAAACTATTCATAAACTGTAAACATGTGTCGGTAGGCAATAGGATAAATACTTCCGGCTCCTCAGGCTGGTGCGAATATTTCAATGACCGTATGTGCCAAACCGATGGTTTATGACACACCTTTACGCGTCTCTCGCTCGACGCGCTCGCTCGAAAACTATAGCCTAACCTAAAACCAATCCATCTTCCGTTCATTATTCGATATGGTGGCGACATATTTCAAATTTGCGAACGTGTCGGATCGGTTGCGAGGTTGGACTAGATTTTTTCGAGCGAGCGGAGCGAGCGAGCAACGATCACAATTTCCAACCTATACATACACCTTATATTGCCTTCCATATATTTCGTGTTATTACCTAATTTTGTCAGCCATTTCGGACATCATGTTGCACCGTACTATGAGGAAACGGTACTAATTATGTGAAACTATGGGTAAACCGTAAACATTTGTCAGAAGGCAATAGGATAAATACTTCCGGCTCCTCGGGCGAATATTTCAATGTCCGTATGTGCCAAACCGTTGGTTTGTGACACACCTTTACGCGTCTCTCGTTCGCTGCGCTCGCACGAAAGCTATAGCCTAACCTAAAACCAATCCATCTTCCGTTCATTATTCGATATGGTGGCGACATATTTCAAATTTGCGAACGTGTGGTATCGGTAGTGAGGTTGGACTAGATCTTTACGAGCGAGCGGAGCGAGCGAGCAACGGTGACAGTTTCCAACCTATACATACACCTTATATTGCCTTGCATATATGTCGTGTTATTACCTAATTTTGTCTGCCATTTCGGACATCACATTGCACTGTACTCTGAGGAAACGGTACTAATTATGTGAAACTGTTGGTAAACCGTAAACATTTGTCAGAAGGCGATAGGATAGAGACTTTCGGCTCCTCGGGCTGGTGCGAATATTTCAATGTCCGTATGTGCCAAACCGTTGGTTTATGACACACCTTTACGCGTATCTCGATCTCTGCGCTCGTTCGAAAACTATAGCCTAACCTAAAACCAATCCATCTTGCGTTCATTATTCGATATGATGGCAACATATTTCAAATTTGGGAACGTGTCGGATCGGTTGTGAGGTTGGACTCGATTTTTACGAGCGAGCGGAGCGAGCGAGCAACGGTCACAATTTCCAAGCTATACATATACCATATATTGCCTTGCATAGTTTTCGTGCTAGTACCTAATTTTGTCAGCCATTTCGGACATCACATTGCACTGTACTATGAGGAAATAGTACTATTTATGTGAAACTATTCATAAACTGTAAACATTTGTCAGAAGGCAATAGGATAAAGACTTTCGGCTCCTTGGGCTGGTGCGAATATTTCAATGTCCGTATGTGCCAAACCGTTGGTTTATGACACACCTTTACGCGTCTCTCGCTCGCGGCGCTCGCTCGAAAACTATAGCCTAACCTAAAACCAATCCATCTTCCGTTCATTATTCGATATGGTGGCGACATATTTCAAATTTGCGAACGTGTCGGATCGGTTGTGAGGTTGGACTAGATTTTTTCGAGCGAGCGGAGCGAGCGAGCAACGATCACAATTTCCAAGCTATACATATACCTTATTTTGCCTTGCTTATATTTCGTGCTAGTACCTAATTTTGTCAGCCATTTCGGACATCACATTGCACTGTACTATGAGGAAATAGTACTATTTATGTGAAACTATTCATAAACTGTAAACATTTGTCAGAAGGCAATAGGATAAAGACTTCCGGCTCCTCGGGCGAATATTTCAATGTCCGTATGTGCCAAACCGTTGGTTTGTGACACACCTTTACGCGTCTCTCGTTCGCTGCGCTCGCACGAAAGCTATAGCCTAACCTAAAACCAATCCATCTTCCGTTCATTATGCGATATGGTGGCGACATATTTCAAATTTGCGAACGTGTCGGATCGGTTGTGAGGTTGGACTAGATTTTTTCGAGCGAGCGGAGCGAACGAGCAACGGTCACAATTTCCAAGCTATGCATATACCATATATTGTCTTGCATATATTTCGTGCATGTACCTAATTTTGTCAGCCATTTCGGACATCACGTTGCACTGTACTATGAGGAAACGGTACTAATTATGTGAAACTATTGGTAAACCGTAAACATTTGTCAGAAGGCAATAGGATAAAGACTTCCGGCTCCTCGGGCGAATATTTCAATGTCCGTATATGCCAAACCGTTGGTTTGTGACACACCTTTACGCGTCTCTCATTCGCTGCGCTCGCACGAAAGCTATAGCCTAACCTAAAACCATTCCATCTTCCGTTCATTATTCGATATGGTGGCGACATATTTCAAATCTGCGAACGTGTCGAATCGGTTGTGAGGTTGGACTAGATTTTTTCGAGCGAGCGGAGCGAACGAGCAACGATCACAATTTCCCACCTATACATACACCTTATATTGCCTTGCCTATATGTCGTGTTATTACCTAATTTTGTCTGCCATTTCGGACATCACATTGCACTGTACTATGAGGAAACGGTACTAATTATGTGAAACTGTTGGTAAACCGTAAACATTTGTCAGAAGGCAATAGGATAAAGACTTTCGGCTCCTTGGGCTGGTGCGAATATTTCAATGTCCGTATGTGCCAAACCGTTGGTTTATGACACACCTTTACGCGTCTCTCGCTCGCGGCGCTCGCTCGAAAACTATAGCCTAACCTAAAACCAATCCATCTTCCGTTCATTATTCGATATGGTGGCGACATATTTCAAATTTGCGAACGTGTCGGATCGGTTGTGAGGTTGGACTAGATTTTTTCGATCGAGCGGAGCGAGCGAGCAACGATCACAATTTCCAACCTATACATACACCTTATATTTCCTTGCATATATGTCGTGTTATTACCTAATTTTGTCAGCCATTTCGGACATCACATTGCATTGTACTATGTGGAAATAGTACTATTTATGTGAAACTATTCATAAACTGTAAACATGTGTCGGTAGGCAATAGGATAAATACTTCCGGTTCCTCGGGCTGGTGCGAATATTTCAATGTCCGTATGGGCCAAACCGTTGGTTTATGACACACCTATACGCGTCTCTCGCTCGCTGCGCTCGCACGAAAGCTATAGCCTAACCTAAAACCAATCCATCTTCCGTTCATTATTCGATATGGTGGCGACATATTTCAAATTTGCGAACGTGTCGGATCGGTTGTGAGGTTGGACTAGATTTTTTCGAGCGAGCGGAGCGAACGAGCAACGATCACAATTTCCCACCTATACATACACCTTATATTGCCTTGCCCATATGTCGTGTTATTACCTAATTTTGTCTGCCATTTCGGACATCACATTGCACTGTACTATGAGGAAACGGTACTAATTATGTGAAACTGTTGGTAAACCGTAAACATTTGTCAGAAGGCAATAGGATAAAGACTTTCGGCTCCTTGGGCTGGTGCGAATATTTCAATGTCCGTATGTGCCAAACCGTTGGTTTATGACACACCTTTACGCGTCTCTCGCTCGCGGCGCTCGCTCGAAAACTATAGCCTAACCTAAAACCAATCCATCTTCCGTTCATTATTCGATATGGTGGCGACATATTTCAAATTTGCGAACGTGTCGGATCGGTTGTGAGGTTGGACTAGATTTTTTCGAGCGAGCGGAGCGAGCGAGCAACGATCACAATTTCCAACCTATACATACACCTTATATTTCCTTGCATATATGTCGTGTTATTACCTAATTTTGTCAGCCATTTCGGACATCACATTGCATTGTACTATGAGGAAACGGTACTATTTATGTGAAACTATTCATAAACTGTAAACATGTGTCGGTAGGCAATAGGATAAATACTTCCGGTTCCTCGGGCTGGTGCGAATATTTCAATGTCCGTATGTGCCAAACCGATGGTTTGTGACACACCTTTACGCGTCTCTCGTTCGCTGCGCTCGCACGAAAGCTATAGCCTAACCCAAAACCAATCCATCTTCCGTTCATTATTCGATATGGTGGCGACATATTTCAAATTTGCGAACGTGTCGGATCGGTTGCGAGGTTGGACTAGATTTTTTCGAGCGAGCGGAGCGAGCGAGCAACGATCACAATTTCCAAGCTATACAAATACCTTATATTGCCTTGCTTATATTTCGTGCTAGTACCTAATTTTGTCAGCCATTTCGGACATCACATTGCACTGTACTATGAGGAAACGGTACTAATTATGTGAAACTATGGGTAAACCGTAAACATTTGTCAGAAGGCAATAGGATAAATACTTCCGGCTCCTCGGGCTGGTGCGAATATTTCAATGTCCGTATGTGCCAAACCGTTGGTTTATGACACACCTTTACGCGTCTCTCGCTCGACGCGCTCGCTCGAAAACTATAGCCTAACCTAAAACCAATCCATCTTCCGTTCATTCTTCGATATGGTGGCGACATGTTTCAAATTTGCGAACGTGTGGTATCGGTTGTGAGGTTGGACTAGATCTTTACGAGCGAGCGGAGCGAGCGAGCAACGGTGACAGTTTCCAAGCTATACATATACCATATATTGTCTTGCATATATTTCGTGCTTGTACCTAATTTTGTCAGCCATTTCGGACATCACGTTGCACTGTACTATGAGGAAACGGTACTAATTATGTGAAACTATGGGTAAACCGTAAACATTTGTCAGAAGGCAATAGGATAAAGACTTCCGGCTCCTCGGGCTGGTGCGAATATTTCAATGTCCGTATGTGCCAAACCGTTGGTTTGTGACACACCTTTACGCGTCTCTCGCTCGACGCGCTCGCTCGAAAACTATAGCCTAACCTAAAACCAATCCATCTTCCGTTCATTATTCGATATGGTGGCGACATATTTCAAATTTGCGAACGTGTCGGATCGGTTGCGAGGTTGGACTAGATTTTTTCGAGCGAGCGGAGCGAGCGAGCAACGATCACAATTTCCAACCAATACATACACCTTATATTGCCTTCCATATATTTCGTGTTATTACCTAATTTTGTCAGCCATTTCGGACATCACGTTGCACTGTACTATGAGGAAACGGTACTAATTATGTGAAACTATGGGTAAACCGTAAACATTTGTCAGAAGGCAATAGGATAAATACTTCCGGCTCCTCGGGCTGGTGCGAATATTTCAATGTCCGTATGTGCCAAACCGTTGGTTTATGACACACATATACGCGTCACTCGCTTGCTGCGCTCGCTCGAAAACTATAGCCTAACCTAAAACCAATCCATCTTGCGTTCATTATTCGATATGATGGCGACATATTTCAAATTTGCGAACGTGTCGGATCGGTTGCGAGGTTGGACTAGATTTTTTCGAGCGAGCGGAGTGAGCGAGCAACGATCACAATTTCCAACCTGTACATACACCTTATATTGCCTTGCATATATGTCGTGTTATTACCTAATTTTGTCAGCCATTTCGGATATCACATTGCATTGTACTATGTGGAAATAGTACTATTTATGTGAAACTATTCATAAACTGTAAACATGTGTCGGTAGGCAATAGGATAAATACTTCCGGTTCCTCGGGCTGGTGCGAATATTTCAATGTCCGTATGTGCCAAACCGATGGTTTGTGACACACCTTTACGCGTCTCTCGTTCGCTGCGCTAGCACGAAAGCTATAGCCTAACCTAAAACCAATCCATCTTCCGTTCATTATTCGATATGGTGGCGACATATTTCAAATTTGCGAACGTGTCGGATCGGTTGCGAGGTTGGACTAGATTTTTTCGAGCGAGCGGAGCGAGCGAGCAACGATCACAATTTCCAACCTATACATACACCTTATATTGCCTTGCCTATATGTCGTGTTATTACCTAATTTTGTCTGCCATTTCGGACATCACATTGCACTGTACTATGAGGAAAGGGTACTAATTATGTGAAACTGTTGGTAAACCGCAAACATTTGTCAGAAGGCGATAGGATAGAGACTTCCGGCTCCTCGGGCTAGTGCGAATATTTCAATGTCCGTATGTGCCAAACCGTTGGTTTATGACACACCTTTACGCGTCTCTCGCTCGATGCGCTCGCTCGAAAACTATAGCCTAACCTAAAACCAATCCATCTTCCGTTCATTCTTCGATATGGTGGCGACATATTTCAAATTTGCGAACGTGTCGGATCGGTTGTGAGGTTGGACTAGATTTTATCGAGCGAGCGGAGCGAGCGAGCAACGGTCACAATTTCCAAGCTATACATATACCTTATATTGCCTTCCATACATTTCCTGTTATTACCTAATTTTGTCAGCCATTTCGGACATCACATTGCACTGTACTATGAGGAAATAGTACTATTTATGTGAAACTATTGGTAAACCGTAAACATTTGTCAGAAGGCAACAGGATAAATACTTCCGGCTCCTTGGGCTGGTGCGAATATTTCAATGTCCGTATGTGCCAAACCGTTGGTTTCTGACACACCTTTACGCGTCTCTCGCTCGACGCGCTCGCTCGAAAACTATAGCCTAACCTAAAACCAATCCATCTTCCGTTCATTATTCGATATGGTGGCGACATATTTCAAATTTGCGAACGTCTCGGATCGGTTGTGAGGTTGGACTAGATTTTATCGAGCGAGCGGAGCGAGCGAGCAACGGTCACAATTTCCAAGCTATACATATACCTTATATTGCCTTCCATACATTTCGTGTTATTACCTAATTTTGTCAGCCATTTCGGACATCACGTTGCACTGTACTATGAGGAAACGGTAGTAATTATGTGAAACTATTGGTAAACCGTAAACATTTGTCAGAAGGCAATAGGATAAAGACTTCCGGCTCCTCGGGCTGGTGCGAATATTTCAATGTCCGTATGTGCCAAACCGTTGGTTTGTGACACACCTTTACGCGTCTCTCGTTCGCTGCGCTCGCACGAAAGCTATAGCCTAACCTAAAACCAATCCATCTTCCGTTCATTATTCGATATGGTGGCGACATATTTCAAATTTGCGAACGTGTGGGATCGGTTGTGAGGTTGGACTAGATTTTTACGAGCGAGCGGAGCGAGCGAGCAACGGTCACAATTTCCAAGCTATACATATACCTTATATTGCCTTCCATATATTTCGTGTTATTACCTAATTTTGTCAGCCATTTCGGACATCACATTGCACTGTACTATGTGGAAATAGTACTATTTATGTGAAGCTATTCATAAACTGTAAACATGTATCGGTAGGCAATAGGATAAATACTTCCGGCTCCTCGGGCTGGTGCGAATATTTCAATGTCCGTATGTGCCAAACCGTTGGTTTCTGACACACCTTTACGCGTCTCTCGCTCGACGCGCTCGCTCGAAAACTATAGCCTAACCTGAAACCAATCCATCTTGCGTTCATTATTCGATATGATGGCGACATGTTTCGAATTTGCGAACGTGTGGGATCGGTTGTGAGGTTGGACCAGATTTTTACGAGCGAGCGGAGCGAGCGTGCAACGGTCACAATTTCCAAGCTATACATATACCTTATATTGCCTTGCTTATATTTCTTATTATTACCTACTTTTGTCCGCCATTTTGGACATCACGTTGCACTGTTATATGTGGAAATAGTACTATTTATGTGAAACTATTCATAAACTGTAAACATTTGTCAGAAGGCAATAAGATAACTACTTCCGGCTCCTCGGGCTGGTGCGAATATTTCAATGTCCGTATGTGCCAAACCGTTGGTTTATGACACACCTATACGCGTCACTCGCTCGCTGCGCTCGCTCGAAAACTATAGCCTAACCTAAAACCAATCCATCTCGCGTTCATTATTCGATATGATGGCGACATATTTCAAATTTGCGAACGTGTCGGATCGGTTGTGGGGTTGGACTAGATTTTTACGAGCGAGCGGAGCGAGCGAGCAACGGTCACAATTTCCAAGCTATACATATACCTTATATTGCCTTCCATATATTTCGTGTTATTACCTAATTTTGTCAGCCATTTCGGACATCACATTGCACTGTACTATGAGGAAATAGTACTATTTATGTGAAACTATTCATAAACTGTAAACATGTGTTGGTAGGCAATAGGATAAATACTTCCGGCTCCTCGGGCTGGTGCGAATATTTCAATGTCCGTATGAGCCAAACCGTTGGTTTATGACACACCTATACGCGTCCCACGCTCGCTGCGCTCGCTCGAAAACTATAGCCTAACCTAAAACCAATCCATCTTGCGTTCATTATTCGATATGATGGCGACATATTTCAAATTTGCGAACGTGTCGGATCGGTTGCGGGGTTGGACTAGATTTTTACGAGCGAGCGGAGCGAGCGAGCAACGGTCACAATTTCCAAGCTATACATATACCATATATTGTCTTGCATATATTTCGTGCTTGTACCAAATTTTGTCAGCCATTTCGGACATCACGTTGCACTGTACTATGAGGAAACGGTACTAATTATGTGAAACTATTGGTAAACCGTAAACATTTGTCAGAAGGCAACAGGATAAAGACTTCCGGCTCCTCGGGCTGGTGCGAATATATCAATGTCCGTATGCGCCAAACCGATGGTTTGTGACACACCTTTACGCGTCTCTCGTTCTCTGCGCTCGCACGAAAGCTATAGCCTAACCTAAAACCAATCCATCTTCCGTTCATTATTCGATATGGTGGCGACATGTTTCGAATTTGCGAACGTGTGGGATCGGTTGTGAGGTTGGACCTGATTTTTACGAGCGAGCGGAGCGAGCGTGCAACGGTCACAATTTCCAAGCTATACATATACCTTATATTGCCTTGCTTATATTTCTTATTATTACCTACTTTTGTCCGCCATTTCGGACATCACATTGCACTGTACTATGAGGAAATAGTACTATTTATGTGAAACTATTCATAAACTGTAAACATGTGTCGGTAGGCAATAGGACAAATACTTCCGGCTCCTCGGGCTGGTGCGAATATTTCAATGTCCGTATGCGCCAAACCGATGGTTTGTGACACACCTTTACGCGTCTCTCGTTCTCTGCGCTCGCACGAAAGCTATAGCCTAACCTAAAACCAATCCATCTTCCGTTCATTATTCGATATGGTGGCGACATGTTTCGAATTTGCGAACGTGTGGGATCGGTTGTGAGGTTGGACCTGATTTTTACGAGCGAGCGGAGCGAGCGAGCAACGATCACAATTTCCAACCTATACATACACCTTATATTGCCTTGCCTATATGTCGTGTTATTACCTAATTTTGTCTGCCATTTCGGACATCACATTGCACTGTACTATGAGGAAAGGGTACTAATTATGTGAAACTGTTGGTAAACCGCAAACATTTGTCAGAAGGCGATAGGATAGAGACTTCCGGCTCCTCGGGCTAGTGCGAATATTTCAATGTCCGTATGTGCCAAACCGTTGGTTTATGACACACCTTTACGCGTCTCTCGCTCGATGCGCTCGCTCGAAAACTATAGCCTAACCTAAAACCAATCCATCTTCCGTTCATTCTTCGATATGGTGGCGACATGTTTCAAATTTGCGAACGTGTGGGATCGGTAGTGAGGTTGGACTAGATCTTTACGAGCGAGCGGAGCGAGCGAGCAACGGTGACAGTTTCCAAGCTATACATATACCATATATTGTCTTGCATATATTTCGTGCTTGTACCTAATTTTGTCAGCCATTTCGGACATCACGTTGCACTGTACTATGAGGAAACGGTACTATTTATGTGAAACTATTCATAAACTGTAAACATGTGTCGGTAGGCAATAGGATAAATACTTCCGGCTCCTCGGGCTGGTGCGAATATTTCAATGTCCGTATGTGCCAAACCGTTGGTTTATGACACACCTTTACGCGTCTCTCGCTCGCGGCGCTCGCTCGAAAACTATAGCCTAACCTAAAACCAATCCATCTTCCGTTCATTATTCGATATGGTGGCGACATATTTCAAATTCGCGAACGTGTCGGATCGGTTGTGAGGTTGGACTAGATGTTTACGAGCGAGCGGAGCGAGCGAGCAACGGTCACAATTTCCAAGCTATACATATACCTTATATTGCCTTCCATATATTTCGTGTTATTACCTAATTTTGTCAGCCATTTCGGACATCACATTGCACTGTACTATGAGGAAATAGTACTATTTATGTGAAACTATTCATATATGTAAACATGTGTCGGTAGGCAATAGGATAAATACTTCCGGCTCCTCGGGCTGGTGCGAATATTTCAATGTCCGTATGAGCCAAACCGTTGGTTTATGACACACCTATACGCGTCCCACGCTCGCTGCGCTCGCTCGAAAACTATAGCCTAACCTAAAACCAATCCATCTTGCGTTCATTATTCGATATGATGGCGACATATTTCAAATTTGCGAACGTGTCGGATCGGTTGTGGGGTTGGACTAGATTTTTACGAGCGAGCGGAGCGAGCGAGCAACGGTCACAATTTCCAAGCTATACATATACCATATATTGTCTTGCATATATTTCGTGCTTGTACCTAATTTTGTCAGCCATTTCGGACATCACGTTGCACTGTACTATGAGGAAACGGCACTAATTATGTGAAACTATTGGTAAACCGTAAACATTTGTCAGAAGGCAACAGGATAAAGACTTCCGGCTCCTCGGGCTGGTGCGAATATATCAATGTCCGTATGCGCCAAACCGATGGTTTGTGACACACCTTTACGCGTCTCTCGTTCGCTGCGCTCGCACGAAAGCTATAGCCTAACCTAAAACCAATCCATCTTCCGTTCATTATTCGATATGGTGGCGACATATTTCAAATTTGCGAACGTGTCGGATCGGTTGTGAGGTTGGACTAGATTTTATCGAGCGAGCGGAGCGAGCGAGCAACGGTCACAATTTCCAAGCTATACATATACCTTATATTGCCTTGCTTATATTTCGTGCTAGTACCTAATTTTGTCAGCCATTTCGGACATCACATTGCACTGTACTATGTGGAAATAGTACTACTTATGTGAAGCTATTCATAAACTGTAAACATGTATCGGTAGGCAATAGGATAAATACTTCCGGCTCCTTGGGCTGGTGCGAATATTTCAATGTCCGTATGTGCCAAACCGTTGGTTTCTGACACACCTTTACGCGTCTCTCGCTCGACGCGCTCGCTCGAAAACTATAGCCTAACCTAAAACCAATCCATCTTCCGTTCATTATTCGATATGGTGGCGACATATTTCAAATTTGCGAACGTGTCGGATCGGTTGTGAGGTTGGACTAGATTTTATCGAGCGAGCGGAGCGAGCGAGCAACGGTCACAATTTCCAAGCTATACATATACCTTATATTGCCTTCCATACATTTCGTGTTATTACCTAATTTTGTCAGCCATTTCGGACATCACGTTGCACTGTACTATGAGGAAACGGTAGTAATTATGTGAAACTATTGGTAAACCGTAAACATTTGTCAGAAGGCAATAGGATAAAGACTTCCGGCTCCTCGGGCTGGTGCGAATATTTCAATGTCCGTATGTGCCAAACCGTTGGTTTGTGACACACCTTTACGCGTCTCTCGTTCGCTGCGCTCGCACGAAAGCTATAGCCTAACCTAAAACCAATCCATCTTCCGTTCATTATTCGATATGGTGGCGACATATTTCAAATTTGCGAACGTGTGGGATCGGTTGTGAGGTTGGACTAGATTTTTACGAGCGAGCGGAGCGAGCGAGCAACGGTCACAATTTCCAAGCTATACATATAACTTATATTGCCTTCCATATATTTCGTGTTATTACCTAATTTTGTCAGCCATTTCGGACATCACATTGCACTGTACTATGTGGAAATAGTACTATTTATGTGAAGCTATTCATAAACTGTAAACATGTATCGGTAGGCAATAGGATAAATACTTCCGGCTCCTCGGGCTGGTGCGAATATTTCAATGTCCGTATGTGCCAAACCGTTGGTTTCTGACACACCTTTACGCGTCTCTCGCTCGACGCGCTCGCTCGAAAACTATAGCCTAACCTAAAACCAATCCATCTTGCTTTCATTATTCGATATGATGGCGACATGTTTCGAATTTGCGAACGTGTGGGATCGGTTGTGAGGTTGGACCAGATTTTTACGAGCGAGCGGAGCGAGCGTGCAACGGTCACAATTTCCAAGCTATACATATACCTTATATTGCCTTGCTTATATTTCTTATTATTACCTACTTTTGTCCGCCATTTTGGACATCACGTTGCACTGTTATATGTGGAAATAGTACTATTTATGTGAAACTATTCATAAACTGTAAACATTTGTCAGAAGGCAATAAGATAACTACTTCCGGCTCCTCGGGCTGGTGCGAATATTTCAATGTCCGTATGTGCCAAACCGTTGGTTTATGACACACCTATACGCGTCACTCGCTCGCTGCGCTCGCTCGAAAACTATAGCCTAACCTAAAACCAATCCATCTTGCGTTCATTATTCGATATGATGGCGACATATTTCAAATTTGCGAACGTGTCGGATCGGTTGTGGGGTTGGACTAGATTTTTACGAGCGAGCGGAGCGAGCGAGCAACGGTCACAATTTCCAAGCTATACATATACCTTATATTGCCTTCCATATATTTCGTGTTATTACCTAATTTTGTCAGCCATTTCGGACATCACGTTGCACTGTACTATGAGGAAACGGTACTAATTATGTGAAACTATTGGTAAACCGTAAACATTTGTCAGAAGGCAACAGGATAAAGACTTCCGGCTCCTCGGGCTGGTGCGAATATATCAATGTCCGTATGCGCCAAACCGATGGTTTGTGACACACCTTTACGCGTCTCTCGTTCTCTGCGCTCGCACGAAAGCTATAGCCTAACCTAAAACCAATCCATCTTCCGTTCATTATTCGATATGGTGGCGACATGTTTCGAATTTGCGAACGTGTGGGATCGGTTGTGAGGTTGGACCTGATTTTTACGAGCGAGCGGAGCGAGCGTGCAACGGTCACAATTTCCAAGCTATACATATACCTTATATTGCCTTGCTTATATTTCTTATTATTACCTACTTTTGTCCGCCATTTCGGACATCACATTGCACTGTACTATGAGGAAATAGTACTATTTATGTGAAACTATTCATAAACTGTAAACATGTGTCGGTAGGCAATAGGACAAATACTTCCGGCTCCTCGGGCTGGTGCGAATATTTCAATGTCCTTATGAGCCAAACCGTTGGTTTATGACACACCTATATGCGTCCCACGCTCGCTGCGCTCGCTCGAAAACTATAGCCTAACCTAAAACCAATCCATCTTGCGTTCATTATTCGATAGGATGGCGACATATTTCAAATTTGCGAACGTGTCGGATCGGTTGTGGGGTTGGACTAGATTTTTACGAGCGAGCGGAGCGAGCGAGCAACGGTCACAATTTCCAAGCTATACATATACCATATATTGTCTTGCATATATTTCGTGCTTGTACCTAATTTTGTCAGCCATTCCGGACATCACGTTGCACTGTACTATGAGGAAACGGCACTAATTATGTGAAACTATTGGTAAACCGTAAACATTTGTCAGAAGGCAACAGGATAAAGACTTCCGGCTCCTCGGGCTGGTGCGAATATATCAATGTCCGTATGCGCCAAACCGATGGTTTGTGACACAACTTTACGCGTCTCCCGTTCGCTGCGCTCGCACGAAAGCTATAGCCTAACCTAAAACCAATCCATATTCCGTTCATTATTCGATATGGTGGCGACATGTTTCGAATTTGCGAACGTGTGGGATCGGTTGTGAGGTTGGACCAGATTTTTACGAGCGAGCGGAGCGAGCGTGCAACGGTCACAATTTCCAAGCTATACATATACCTTATATTGCCTTCCATATATTTCGTGTTATTACCTAATTTTGTCAGCCATTTCGGACATCATGTTGCACTCTACTATGAGGAAACGGTACTAATTATGTGAAACTATGGGTAAACCGTAAACATTTGTCAGAAGGCAATAGGATAAAGACTTCCGGCTCCTCGGGCGAATATTTCAATGTCCGTATGTGCCAAATCGATGGTTTGTGACACACCTTTACGCGTCTCTCGATCGCTGCGCTTGCACGAAAGCTATAGCCTAACCTAAAACCAATCCATCTTCCGTTCATTATTCGATATGGTGGCGACATATTTCAAATTTGCGAACGTGTGGGATCGGTTGTGAGGTTGGACTAGATTTTTACGAGCGAGCGGAGCGAGCGAGCAACGGTCACAATTTCCAAGCTATACATATACCTTATATTGCCTTCCATACATTTCGTGTTATTACCTAATTTTGTCAGCCATTTCGGACAACACATTGCACTGTACTATGAGGAAAAAGTACTATTTATGTGAAACTATTCATAAACTGTAAACATGTGTCGGTAGGCAATAGGATAAATACTTCCGGCTCCTCGGGCTGGTGCGAATATTTCAATGTCCGTATGTGCCAAACCGTTGGTTTATGACACACCTTTACGCGTCTCTCGCTCGCGGCGCTCGCTCGAAAACTATAGCCTAACCTAAAACCAATCCATCTTCCGTTCATTATTCGATATGGTGGCGACATATTTCAAATTCGCGAACGTGTCGGATCGGTTGTGAGGTTGGACTAGATGTTTACGAGCGAGCGGAGCGAGCGAGCAACGGTCACAATTTCCAAGCTATACATATACCTTATATTGCCTTCCATATATTTCGTGTTATTACCTAATTTTGTCAGCCATTTCGGACATCAGATTGCACTGTACTATGTGGAAATAGTACTATTTATGTGAAACTATTCATAAACTGTAAACATGTGTCGGTAGGCAATAGGATAAATACTTCCGGCTCCTCGGGCTGGTGCGAATATTTCAATGTCCGTATGTGCCAAACCGTTGGTTTATGACACACCTTTACGCGTATCTCGATCGCTGCGCTCGTTCGAAAACTATAGCCTAACCTAAAACCAATCCATCTTGCGTTCATTATTCGATATGATGGCGACATATTTCAAATTTGCGAACGTGTCGGATCGGTTGTGGGGTTGGACTAGATTTTTACGAGCGAGCGGAGCGAGCGAGCAACGGTCACAATTTCCAAGCTATACATATACCATATATTGTCTTGCATATATTTCGTGCTTGTACCTAATTTTGTCAGCCATTTCGGACATCACGTTGCACTGTACTATGAGGAAACGGCACTAATTATGTGAAACTATTGGTAAACCGTAAACATTTGTCAGAAGGCAACAGGATAAAGACTTCCGGCTCCTCGGGCTGGTGCGAATATATCAATGTCCGTATGCGCCAAACCGATGGTTTGTGACACACCTTTACGCGTCTCTCGTTCGCTGCGCTCGCACGAAAGCTATAGCCTAACCTAAAACCAATCCATCTTCCGTTCATTATTCGATATGGTGGCGACATGTTTCGAATTTGCGAACGTGTGGGATCGGTTGTGAGGTTGGACCAGATTTTTACGAGCGAGCGGAGCGAGCGTGCAACGGTCACAATTTCCAAGCTATACATATACCTTATATTGCCTTGCTTATATTTCGTGCTAGTACCTAATTTTGTCAGCCATTTCGGACATCACATTGCACTGTACTATGTGGAAATAGTACTACTTATGTGAAGCTATTCATAAACTGTAAACATGTATCGGTAGGCAATAGGATAAATACTTCCGGCTCCTTGGGCTGGTGCGAATATTTCAATGTCCGTATGTGCCAAACCGTTGGTTTCTGACACACCTTTACGCGTCTCTCGCTCGACGCGCTCGCTCGAAAACTATAGCCTAACCTAAAACCAATCCATCTTCCGTTCATTATTCGATATGGTGGCGACATATTTCAAATTTGCGAACGTGTCGGATCGGTTGTGAGGTTGGACTAGATTTTATCGAGCGAGCGGAGCGAGCGAGCAACGGTCACAATTTCCAAGCTATACATATACCTTATATTGCCTTCCATACATTTCGTGTTATTACCTAATTTTGTCAGCCATTTCGGACATCACGTTGCACTGTACTATGAGGAAACGGTAGTAATTATGTGAAACTATTGGTAAACCGTAAACATTTGTCAGAAGGCAATAGGATAAAGACTTCCGGCTCCTCGGGCTGGTGCGAATATTTCAATGTCCGTATGTGCCAAACCGTTGGTTTGTGACACACCTTTACGCGTCTCTCGTTCGCTGCGCTCGCACGAAAGCTATAGCCTAACCTAAAACCAATCCATCTTCCGTTCATTATTCGATATGGTGGCGACATATTTCAAATTTGCGAACGTGTGGGATCGGTTGTGAGGTTGGACTAGATTTTTACGAGCGAGCGGAGCGAGCGAGCAACGGTCACAATTTCCAAGCTATACATATACCTTATATTGCCTTCCATATATTTCGTGTTATTACCTAATTTTGTCAGCCATTTCGGACATCACATTGCACTGTACTATGTGGAAACAGTACTATTTATGTGAAGCTATCCATAAACTGTAAACATGTATCGGTAGGCAATAGGATAAATACTTCCGGCTCCTCGGGCTGGTGAGAATATTTCAATGTCCGTATGTGCCAAACCGTTGGTTTCTGACACACCTTTACGCGTCTCTCGCTCGACGCGCTCGCTCGAAAACTATAGCCTAACCTAAAACCAATCCATCTTGCGTTCATTATTCGATATGATGGCGACATGTTTCGAATTTGCGAACGTGTGGGATCGGTTGTGAGGTTGGACCAGATTTTTACGAGCGAGCGGAGCGAGCGTGCAACGGTCATAATTTCCAAGCTATACATATACCTTATATTGCCTTGCTTATATTTCTTATTATTACCTACTTTTGTCCGCCATTTTGGACATCACGTTGCACTGTTATATGTGGAAATAGTACTATTTATGTGAAACTATTCATAAACTGTAAACATTTGTCAGAAGGCAATAAGATAACTACTTCCGGCTCCTCGGGCTGGTGCGAATATTTCAATGTCCGTATGTGCCAAACCGTTGGTTTATGACACACCTATACGCGTCACTCGCTCGCTGCGCTCGCTCGAAAACTATAGCCTAACCTAAAACCAATCCATCTTGCGTTCATTATTCGATATGATGGCGACATATTTCAAATTTGCGAACGTGTCGGATCGGTTGTGGGGTTGGACTAGATTTTTACGAGCGAGCGGAGCGGGCGAGCAACGGTCACAATTTCCAAGCTATACATATACCTTATATTGCCTTCCATATATTTCGTGTTATTACCTAATTTTGTCAGCCATTTCGGACATCACATTGCACTGTACTATGAGGAAATAGTACTATTTATGTGAAACTATTCATAAACTGTAAACATGTGTTGGTAGGCAATAGGATAAATACTTCCGGCTCCTCGGGCTGGTGCGAATATTTCAATGTCCGTATGAGCCAAACCGTTGGTTTATGACACACCTATACGCGTCCCACGCTCGCTGCGCTCGCTCGAAAACTATAGCCTAACCTAAAACCAATCCATCTTGCGTTCATTATTCGATATGATGGCGACATATTTCAAATTTGCGAACGTGTCGGATCGGTTGCGGGGTTGGACTAGATTTTTACGAGCGAGCGGAGCGAGCGAGCAACGGTCACAATTTCCAAGCTATACATATACCATATATTGTCTTGCATATATTTCGTGCTTGTACCAAATTTTGTCAGCCATTTCGGACATCACGTTGCACTGTACTATGAGGAAACGGTACTAATTATGTGAAACTATTGGTAAACCGTAAACATTTGTCAGAAGGCAATAGGATAAAGACTTCCGGCTCCTCGGGCGAATATTTCAATGTCCGTATGTGCCAAACCGATGGTTTGTGACACACCTTTACGCGTCTCTCGATCGCTGCGCTTGCACGAAAGCTATAGCCTAACCTAAAACCAATCCATCTTCCGTTCATTATTCGATATGGTGGCGACATATTTCAAATTTGCGAACGTGTGGGATCGGTTGTGAGGTTGGACTAGATTTTTACGAGCGAGCGGAGCGAGCGAGCAACGGTCACAATTTCCAAGCTATATATATACCTTATATTGCCTTCCATATATTTCGTGTTATTACCTAATTTTGTCAGCCATTTCGGACAACACATTGCACTGTACTATGAGGAAATAGTACTATTTATGTGAAACTATTCATAAACTGTAAACATGTGTCGGTAGGCAATAGGATAAATACTTCCGGCTCCTCGGGCTGGTGCGAATATTTCAATGTCCGTATGTGCCAAACCGTTGGTTTATGACACACCTTTACGCGTCTCTCGCTCGCGGCGCTAGCTCGAAAACTATAGCCTAACCTAAAACCAATCCATCTTCCGTTCATTATTCGATATGGTGGCGACATATTTCAAATTCGCGAACGTGTCGGATCGGTTGTGGGGTTGGACTAGATTTTTACGAGCGAGCGGAGCGAGCGAACAACGGTCACAATTTCCAAGCTATACATATACCATATATTGTCTTTCATATATTTCGTGCTTGTACCTAATTTTGTCAGCCATTTCGGACATCACGTTGCACTGTACTATGAGGAAACGGTACTAATTATGTGAAACTATTGGTAAACCGTAAACATTTGTCAGAAGGCAATAGGATAAAGACTTCCGGCTCCTCGGGCTGGTGCGAATATTTCAATGTCCGTATGTGCCAAACCGTTGGTTTGTGACACACCTTTACGCGTCTCTCGTTCGCTGCGCTCGCACGAAAGATATAGCCTAACCTAAAACCAATCCATCTTCCGTTCATTATTCGATATGGTGGCGACATATTTCAAATTTGCGAACGTGTGGGATCGGTTGTGAGGTTGGACTAGATTTTTACGAGCGAGCGGAGCGAGCGAGCAACGGTCACAATTTCCAAGCTATACATATACCTTATATTGCCTTCCATATATTTCGTGTTATTACCTAATTTTGTCAGCCATTTCGGACATCACATTGCACTGTACTATGTGGAAATAGTACTATTTATGTGAAACTATTCATAAACTGTAAACATTTGTCAGAAGGCAATAAGATAACTACTTCCGGCTCCTCGGGCTGGTGCGAATATTTCAATGTCCGTATGTGCCAAACCGTTGGTTTATGACACACCTATACGCGTCACTCGCTCGCTGCGCTCGCTCGAAAACTATAGCCTAACCTAAAACCAATCCATCTTGCGTTCATTATTCGATATGATGGCGACATATTTCAAATTTGCGAACGTGTCGGATCGGTTGTGGGGTTGGACTAGATTTTTACGAGCGAGCGGAGCGAGCGAGCAACGGTCACAATTTCCAAGCTATACATATACCATATATTGTCTTGCATATATTTCGTGCTTGTACCTAATTTTGTCAGTCATTTCGGATATCACGTTGCACTGTACTATGAGGAAACGGTACTAATTATGTGAAACTATTGGTAAACCGTAAACATTTGTCAGAAGGCAATAGGATAAAGACTTCCGGCTCCTCGGGCTGGTGCGAATATTTCAATGTCCGTATGTGCCAAACCGTTGGTTTGTGACACACCTTTACGCGTCTCTCGTTCGCTGCGCTCGCACGAAAGCTATAGCCTAACCTAAAACCAATCCATCTTCCGTTCATTATTCGATATGGTGGCGACATATTTCAAATTTGCGAACGTGTGGGATCGGTTGTGAGGTTGGACTAGATTTTTACGAGCGAGCGGAGCGAGCGAGCAACGGTCACAATTTCCAAGCTATACATATACCTTATATTGCCTTCCATATATTTCGTGTTATTACCTAATTATGTCAGCCATTTCGGACATCACATTGCACTGTACTATGAGGAAATAGTACTATTTATGTGAAACTATTCATAAACTGTAAACATGTGTTGGTAGGCAATAGGATAAATACTTCCGGCTCCTCGGGCTGGTGCGAATATTTCAATGTCCGTATGAGCCAAACCGTTGGTTTATGACACACCTATGCGCGTCCCACGCTCGCTGCGCTCGCTCGAAAACTATAGCCTAACCTAAAACCAATCCATCTTGCGTTCATTATTCGATATGATGGCGACATATTTCAAATTTGCGAACGTGTCGGATCGGTTGTGGGGTTGGACTAGATTTTTACGAGCGAGCGGAGCGAGCGAGCAACGGTCACAATTTCCAAGCTATACATATACCATATATTGTCTTGCATATATTTCGTGCTTGTACCAAATTTTGTCAGCCATTTCGGACATCACGTTGCACTGTACTATGAGGAAACGGTACTAATTATGTGAAACTATTGGTAAACCGTAAACATTTGTCAGAAGGCAACAGGATAAAGACTTCCGGCTCCTCGGGCTGGTGCGAATATATCAATGTCCGTATGCGCCAAACCGATGGTTTGTGACACACCTTTACGCGTCTCTCGTTCTCTGCGCTCGCACGAAAGCTATAGCCTAACCTAAAACCAATCCATCTTCCGTTCATTATTCGATATGGTGGCGACATGTTTCGAATTTGCGAACGTGTGGGATCGGTTGTGAGGTTGGACCAGATTTTTACGAGCGAGCGGAGCGAGCGTGCAACGGTCACAATTTCCAAGCTATACATATACCTTATATTGCCTTGCTTATATTTCTTATTATTACCTACTTTTGTCCGCCATTTCGGACATCACATTGCACTGTACTATGAGGAAATAGTACTATTTATGTGAAACTATTGGTAAACCGTAAACATTTGTCAGAAGGCAACAGGATAAAGACTTCCGGCTCCTCGGGCTGGTGCGAATATATCAATGTCCGTATGCGCCAAACCGATGGTTTGTGACACACCTTTACGCGTCTCCCGTTCGCTGCGCTCGCACGAAAGCTATAGCCTAACCTAAAACCAATCCATATTCCGTTCATTATTCGATATGGTGGCGACATGTTTCGAATTTGCGAACGTGTGGGATCGGTTGTGAGGTTGGACCAGATTTTTACGAGCGAGCGGAGCGAGCGTGCAACGGTCACAATTTCCAAGCTATACATATACCTTATATTGCCTTCCATATATTTCGTGTTATTACCTAATTTTGTCAGCCATTTCGGACATCATGTTGCACTGTACTATGAGGAAACGGTACTAATTATGTGAAACTATGGGTAAACCGTAAACATTTGTCAGAAGGCAATAGGATAAAGACTTCCGGCTCCTCGGGCGAATATTTCAATGTCCGTATGTGCCAAACCGTTGGTTTGTGACACACCTTTACGCGTCTCTCGTTCGCTGCGCTCGCACGAAAGCTATAGCCTAACCTAAAACCAATCCATCTTCCGTTCATTATTCGATATGGTGGCGACATATTTCAAATTTGTGAACGTGTCGGATCGGTTGTGAGGTTGGACTAGATTTTTTCGAGCGAGCGGAGCGAGCGAGCAACGATCTCAATTTCCAACCTATACATACACCTTATATTGCCTTGCCTATATGTCGTGTTATTACCTAATTTTGTCTGCCATTTCGGACATCACATTGCACTGTACTATGAGGAAACGGTACTAATTATGTGAAACTGTTGGTAAACCGTAAACATTTGTCAGAAGGCGATAGGATAGAGACTTCCGGCTCCTCGGGCTGGTGCGAATATTTCAATGTCCGTATGTGCCAAACCGTTGGTTTATGACACACCTTTACGCGTCTCTCGCTCGACGCGCTCGCTCGAAAACTATAGCCTAACCTAAAACCAATCCATCTTCCGTTCATTATTCGATATGGTGGCGACATATTTCAAATTTGCGAACGTGTCGGATCGGTTGCGAGGTTGGACTAGATTTTTTCGAGCGAGCGGAGCGAGCGAGCAACGGTCACAATTTCCAAGCTATACATATACCATATATTGTCTTGCATATATTTCGTGCTTGTACCAAATTTTGTCAGCCATTTCGGACATCACGTTGCACTGTACTATGAGGAAACGGTACTAATTATGTGAAACTATTGGTAAACCGTAAACATTTGTCAGAAGGCAACAGGATAAAGACTTCCGGCTCCTCGGGCTGGTGCGAATATATCAATGTCCGTATGCGCCAAACCGATGGTTTGTGACACACCTTTACGCGTCTCTCGTTCTCTGCGCTCGCACGAAAGCTATAGCCTAACCTAAAACCAATCCATCTTCCGTTCATTATTCGATATGGTGGCGACATGTTTCGAAATTGCGAACGTGTGGGATCGGTTGTGAGGTTGGACCTGATTATTACGAGCGAGCGGAGCGAGCGTGCAACGGTCACAATTTCCAAGCTATACATATACCTTATATTGCCTTGCTTATATTTCTTATTATTACCTACTTTTGTCCGCCATTTCGGACATCACATTGCACTGTACTATGAGGAAATAGTACTATTTATGTGAAACTATTCATAAACTGTAAACATGTGTCGGTAGGCAATAGGACAAATACTTCCGGCTCCTCGGGCTGGTGCGAATATTTCAATGTCCTTATGAGCCAAACCGTTGGTTTATGACACACCTATACGCGTCCCACGCTCGCTGCGCTCGCTCGAAAACTATAGCCTAACCTAAAACCAATCCATCTTGCGTTCATTATTCGATAGGATGGCGACATATTTCAAATTTGCGAACGTGTCGGATCGGTTGTGGGGTTGGACTAGATTTTTACGAGCGAGCGGAGCGAGCGAGCAACGGTCACAATTTCCAAGCTATACATATACCATATATTGTCTTGCATATATTTCGTGCTTGTACCTAATTTTGTCAGCCATTCCGGACATCACGTTGCACTGTACTATGAGGAAACGGCACTAATTATGTGAAACTATTGGTAAACCGTAAACATTTGTCAGAAGGCAACAGGATAAAGACTTCCGGCTCCTCGGGCTGGTGCGAATATATCAATGTCCGTATGCGCCAAACCGATGGTTTGTGACACACCTTTACGCGTCTCCCGTTCGCTGCGCTCGCACGAAAGCTATAGCCTAACCTAAAACCAATCCATATTCCGTTCATTATTCGATATGGTGGCGACATGTTTCGAATTTGCGAACGTGTGGGATCGGATGTGAGGTTGGACCAGATTTTTACGAGCGAGCGGAGCGAGCGTGCAACGGTCACAATTTCCAAGCTATACATATACCTTATATTGCCTTCCATATATTTCGTGTTATTACCTAATTTTGTCAGCCATTTCGGACATCATGTTGCACTCTACTATGAGGAAACGGTACTAATTATGTGAAACTATGGGTAAACCGTAAACATTTGTCAGAAGGCAATAGGATAAAGACTTCCGGCTCCTCGGGCGAATATTTCAATGTCCGTATGTGCCAAACCGATGGTTTGTGACACACCTTTACGCGTCTCTCGATCGCTGCGCTTGCACGAAAGCTATAGCCTAACCTAAAACCAATCCATCTTCCGTTCATTATTCGATATGGTGGCGACATATTTCAAATTTGCGAACGTGTGGGATCGGTTGTGAGGTTGGACTAGATTTTTACGAGCGAGCGGAGCGAGCGAGCAACGGTCACAATTTCCAAGCTATACATATACCTTATATTGCCTTCCATATATTTCGTGTTATTACCTAATTTTGTCAGCCATTTCGGACAACACATTGCACTGTACTATGAGGAAATAGTACTATTTATGTGAAACTATTGGTAAACCGTAAACATTTGTCAGAAGGCAATAGGATAAAGACTTCCGGCTCCTCGGGCTGGTGCGAATATTTCAATGTCCGTATGTGCCAAACCGTTGGTTTGTGACACACCTTTACGCGTCTCTCGTTCGCTGCGCTCGCACGAAAGCTATAGCCTAACCTAAAACCAATCCATCTTCCGTTCATTATTCGATATGGTGGCGACATATTTCAAATTTGCGAACGTGTGGGATCGGTTGTGAGGTTGGACTAGATTTTTACGAGCGAGCGGAGCGAGCGAGCAACGGTCACAATTTCCAAGCTATACATATACCTTATATTGCCTTCCATATATTTCGTGTTATTACCTAATTTTGTCAGCCATTTCGGACATCACATTGCACTGTACTATGTGGAAACAGTACTATTTATGTGAAGCTATCCATAAACTGTAAACATGTATCGGTAGGCAATAGGATAAATACTTCCGGCTCCTCGGGCTGGTGAGAATATTTCAATGTCCGTATGTGCCAAACCGTTGGTTTCTGACACACCTTTACGCGTCTCTCGCTCGACGCGCTCGCTCGAAAACTATAGCCTAACCTAAAACCAATCCATCTTGCGTTCATTATTCGATTTGATGGCGACATGTTTCGAATTTGCGAACGTGTGGGATCGGTTGTGAGGTTGGACCAGATTTTTACGAGCGAGCGGAGCGAGCGTGCAACGGTCACAATTTCCAAGCTATACATATACCTTATATTGCCTTGCTTATATTTCTTATTATTACCTACTTTTGTCCGCCATTTCGGACATCACATTGCACTGTAGTTATGAGGAAATAGTACTATTTATGTGAAACTATTCATAAACTGTAAACATGTGTCGGTAGGCAATAGGACAAATACTTCCGGCTCCTCGGGCTGGTGCGAATATTTCAATGTCCTTATGAGCCAAACCGTTGGTTTATGACACACCTATACGCGTCCCACGCTCGCTGCGCTCGCTCGAAAACTATAGCCTAACCTAAAACCAATCCATCTTGCGTTCATTATTCGATAGGATGGCGACATATTTCAAATTTGCGAACGTGTCGGATCGGTTGTGGGGTTGGACTAGATTTTTACGAGCGAGCGGAGCGAGCGAGCAACGGTCACAATTTCCAAGCTATACATATACCATATATTGTCTTGCATATATTTCGTGCTTGTACCTAATTTTGTCAGCCATTCCGGACATCACGTTGCACTGTACTATGAGGAAACGGCACTAATTATGTGAAACTATTGGTAAACCGTAAACATTTGTCAGAAGGCAACAGGATAAAGACTTCCGGCTCCTCGGGCTGGTGCGAATATATCAATGTCCGTATGCGCCAAACCGATGGTTTGTGACACACCTTTACGCGTCTCCCGTTCGCTGCGCTCGCACGAAAGCTATAGCCTAACCTAAAACCAATCCATATTCCGTTCATTATTCGATATGGTGGCGACATGTTTCGAATTTGCGAACGTGTGGGATCGGTTGTGAGGTTGGACTAGATTTTTACGAGCGAGCGGAGCGAGGGAGCAACGGTCACAATTTCCAAGCTATACATATACCTTATATTGCCTTCCATATATTTCGTGTTATTACCTAATTTTGTCAGCCATTTCGGACAACACATTGCACTGTACTATGAGGAAATAGTACTATTTATGTGAAACTATTCATAAACTGTAAACATGTGTCGGTAGGCAATAGGATAAATACTTCCGGCTCCTCGGGCTGGTGCGAATATTTCAATGTCCGTATGTGCCAAACCGTTGGTTTATGACACACCTTTACGCGTCTCTCGCTCGCGGCGCTAGCTCGAAAACTATAGCCTAACCTAAAACCAATCCATCTTCCGTTCATTATTCGATATGGTGGCGACATATTTCAAATTCGCGAACGTGTCGGATCGGTTGTGGGGTTGGACTAGATTTTTACGAGCGAGCGGAGCGAGCGAACAACGGTCACAATTTCCAAGCTATACATATACCATATATTGTCTTTCATATATTTCGTGCTTGTACCTAATTTTGTCAGCCATTTCGGACATCACGTTGCACTGTACTATGAGGAAACGGTACTAATTATGTGAAACTATTGGTAAACCGTAAACATTTGTCAGAAGGCAATAGGATAAAGACTTCCGGCTCCTCGGGCTGGTGCGAATATTTCAATGTCCGTATGTGCCAAACCGTTGGTTTGTGACACACCTTTACGCGTCTCTCGTTCGCTGCGCTCGCACGAAAGATATAGCCTAACCTAAAACCAATCCATCTTCCGTTCATTATTCGATATGGTGGCGACATATTTCAAATTTGCGAACGTGTGGGATCGGTTGTGAGGTTGGACTAGATTTTTACGAGCGAGCGGAGCGAGCGAGCAACGGTCACAATTTCCAAGCTATACATATACCTTATATTGCCTTCCATATATTTCGTGTTATTACCTAATTTTGTCAGCCATTTCGGACATCACATTGCACTGTACTATGTGGAAATAGTACTATTTATGTGAAACTATTCATAAACTGTAAACATTTGTCAGAAGGCAATAAGATAACTACTTCCGGCTCCTCGGGCTGGTGCGAATATTTCAATGTCCGTATGTGCCAAACCGTTGGTTTATGACACACCTATACGCGTCACTCGCTCGCTGCGCTCGCTCGAAAACTATAGCCTAACCTAAAACCAATCCATCTTGCGTTCATTATTCGATATGATGGCGACATATTTCAAATTTGCGAACGTGTCGGATCGGTTGTGGGGTTGGACTAGATTTTTACGAGCGAGCGGAGCGAGCGAGCAACGGTCACAATTTCCAAGCTATACATATACCATATATTGTCTTGCATATATTTCGTGCTTGTACCTAATTTTGTCAGCCATTTCGGATATCACGTTGCACTGTACTATGAGGAAACGGTACTAATTATGTGAAACTATTGGTAAACCGTAAACATTTGTCAGAAGGCAATAGGATAAAGACTTCCGGCTCCTCGGGCTGGTGCGAATATTTCAATGTCCGTATGTGCCAAACCGTTGGTTTGTGACACACCTTTACGCGTCTCTCGTTCGCTGCGCTCGCACGAAAGCTATAGCCTAACCTAAAACCAATCCATCTTCCGTTCATTATTCGATATGGTGGCGACATATTTCAAATTTGCGAACGTGTGGGATCGGTTGTGAGGTTGGACTAGATTTTTACGAGCGAGCGGAGCGAGCGAGCAACGGTCACAATTTCCAAGCTATACATATACCTTATATTGCCTTCCATATATTTCGTGTTATTACCTAATTATGTCAGCCATTTCGGACATCACATTGCACTGTACTATGAGGAAATAGTACTATTTATGTGAAACTATTCATAAACTGTAAACATGTGTTGGTAGGCAATAGGATAAATACTTCCGGCTCCTCGGGCTGGTGCGAATATTTCAATGTCCGTATGAGCCAAACCGTTGGTTTATGACACACCTATGCGCGTCCCACGCTCGCTGCGCTCGCTCGAAAACTATAGCCTAACCTAAAACCAATCCATCTTGCGTTCATTATTCGATATGATGGCGACATATTTCAAATTTGCGAACGTGTCGGATCGGTTGTGGGGTTGGACTAGATTTTTACGAGCGAGCGGAGCGAGCGAGCAACGGTCACAATTTCCAAGCTATACATATACCATATATTGTCTTGCATATATTTCGTGCTTGTACCAAATTTTGTCAGCCATTTCGGACATCACGTTGCACTGTACTATGAGGAAACGGTACTAATTATGTGAAACTATTGGTAAACCGTAAACATTTGTCAGAAGGCAACAGGATAAAGACTTCCGGCTCCTCGGGCTGGTGCGAATATATCAATGTCCGTATGCGCCAAACCGATGGTTTGTGACACACCTTTACGCGTCTCTCGTTCTCTGCGCTCGCACGAAAGCTATAGCCTAACCTAAAACCAATCCATCTTCCGTTCATTATTCGATATGGTGGCGACATGTTTCGAATTTGCGAACGTGTGGGATCGGTTGTGAGGTTGGACCAGATTTTTACGAGCGAGCGGAGCGAGCGTGCAACGGTCACAATTTCCAAGCTATACATATACCTATTGCCTTCCATATATTTCGTGTTATTACCTAATTTTTGTCAGCCATTTCGGACATCACATTGCACTGTACTATGAGGAAATAGTACTATTTATGTGAAACTATTCATAAACTGTAAACATGTGTTGGTAGGCAATAGGATAAATACTTCCGGCTCCTCGGGCTGGAGCGAATATTTCAATGTCCGTATGAGCCAAACCGTTGGTTTATGACACACCTATACGCGTCCCACGCTCGCTGCGCTCGCTCGAAAACTATAGCCTAACCTAAAACCAATGCATCTTGCGTTCATTATTCGATATGATGGCGACATATTTCAAATTTGCGAACGTGTCGGATCGGTTGCGGGGTTGGACTAGATTTTTACGAGCGAGCGGAGCGAGCGAGCAACGGTCACAATTTCCAAGCTATACATAATACCATATATTGTCTTGCATATATTTCGTGCTTGTACCAAATTTTGTCAGCCATTTCGGACATCACGTTGCACTGTACTATGAGGAAACGGTACTAATTATGTGAAAATATTGGTAAACCGTAAACATTTGTCAGAAGGCAACAGGATAAAGACTTCCGGCTCCTCGGGCTGGTGCGAATATATCAATGTCCGTATGCGCCAAACCGATGGTTTGTGACACACCTTTACGCGTCTCTCGTTCTCTGCGCTCGCACGAAAGCTATAGCCTAACCTAAAACCAATCCATCTTCCGTTCATTATTCGATATGGTGGCGACATGTTTCGAATTTGCGAACGTGTGGGATCGGTTGTGAGGTTGGACCTGATTTTTACGAGCGAGCGGAGCGAGCGTGCAACGGTCACAATTTCCAAGCTATACATATACCTTATATTGCCTTGCTTATATTTCTTATTATTACCTACTTTTGTCCGCCATTTCGGACATCACATTGCACTGTACTATGAGGAAATAGTACTATTTATGTGAAACTATTCATAAACTGTAAACATGTGGTCGGTAGGCAATAGGACAAATACTTCCGGCTCCTCGGGCTGGTGCGAATATTTCAATGTCCTTATGAGCCAAACCGTTGGTTTATGACACACCTATACGCGTCCCACGCTCGCTGCGCTCGCTCGAAAACTATAGCCTAACCTAAAACCAATCCATCTTGCGTTCATTATTCGATAGGATGGCGACATATTTCAAATTTGCGAACGTGTCGGATCGGTTGTGGGGTTGGACTAGATTTTTACGAGCGAGCGGAGCGAGCGAGCAACGGTCACAATTTCCAAGCTATACATATACCATATATTGTCTTGCATATATTTCGTGCTTGTACCTAATTTTGTCAGCCATTCCGGACATCACGTTGCACTGTACTATGAGGAAACGGCACTAATTATGTGAAACTATTGGTAAACCGTAAACATTTGTCAGAAGGCAACAGGATAAAGACTTCCGGCTCCTCGGGCTGGTGCGAATATATCAATGTCCGTATGCGCCAAACCGATGGTTTGTGACACACCTTTACGCGTCTCCCGTTCGCTGCGCTCGCACGAAAGCTATAGCCTAACCTAAAACCAATCCATATTCCGTTCATTATTCGATATGGTGGCGACATGTTTCGAATTTGCGGAACGTGTGGGTTCGGTTGTGAGGTTGGACCAGATTTTTACGAGCGAGCGGAGCGAGCGTGCAACGGTCACAATTTCCAAGCTATACATATACCTTATATTGCCTTCCATATATTTCGTGTTATTACCTAATTTTGTCAGCCATTTCGGACATCATGTTGCACTCTACTATGAGGAAACGGTACTAATTATGTGAAACTATGGGTAAACCGTAAACATTTGTCAGAAGGCAATAGGATAAAGACTTCCGGCTCCTCGGGCGAATATTTCAATGTACGTATGTGCCAAACCGATGGTTTGTGACACACCTTTACGCGTCTCTCGATCGCTGCGCTTGCACGAAAGCTATAGCCTAACCTAAAACCAATCCATCTTCCGTTCATTATTCGATATGGTGGGCGACATATTTCAAATTTGCGAACGGTGTGGGATCGGTTGTGAGGTTGGACTAGATTTTTACGAGCGAGCGGAGCGAGCGAGCAACGGTCACAATTTCCAAGCTATACATATACCATATATTGTCTTGCATATATTTCGTGTTATTACCTAATTTTGTCAGCCATTTCGGACATCACATTGCACTGCACTATGTGGAAGTAGTACTATTTATGTGAAACTATTCATAAACTGTAAACATGTGTCGGTAGGCAATAGGATAAATACTTCCGGCTCCTCGGGCTGGTGCGAATATTTCAATGTCCGTATGTGCCAAACCGTTGGTTTATGACACACCTTTACGCGTCTCTCGCTCGCGGCGCTCGCTCGAAAACTATAGCCTAACCTAAAACCAATCCATCTTCCGTTCATTATTCGATATGGTGGCGACATATTTCAAATTCGCGAACGTGTCGGATCGGTTGTGGGGTTGGACTAGATTTTACGAGCGAGCGGAGCGAGCGAACAACGGTCACAATTCCAAGCTATACATATACCATATATTGTCTTTCATATATTTCGTGCTGTGTACCTAATTTTGTCAGCCATTTCGGACATCACGTTGCACTGTACTATGAGGAAACGGTACTAATTATGTGAAACTATTGGTAAACCGTAAACATTTGTCAGAAGGCAATAGGATAAAGACTTCCGGCTCCTCGGGCTGGTGCGAATGTTTCAATGTCCGTATGTGCCAAACCGTTGGTTTGTGACACACCTTTACGCGTCTCTCGTTCGCTGCGCTCGCACGAAAGATATAGCCTAACCTAAAACCAATCCATCTTCCGTTCATTATTCGATATGGTGGCGACATATTTCAAATTTGCGAACGTGTGGGATCGGTTGTGAGGTTGGACTAGATTTTTACGAGCGAGCGGAGCGAGCGAGCAACGGTCACAATTTCCAAGCTATACATATTCCTTATATTGCCTTCCATATATTTCGTGTTATTACCTAATTTTGTCAGCCATTTCGGATATCACATTGCACTGTACTATGTGGAAATAGTACTATTTATGTGAAACTATTCATAAACTGTAAACATTTGTCAGAAGGCAATAAGATAACTACTTCCGGCTCCTCGGGCTGGTGCGAATATTTCAATGTCCGTATGAGCCAAACCGTTGGTTTATGACACACCTATACGCGTCCCACGCTCGCTGCGCTCGCTCGAAAACTATAGCCTAACCTAAAACCAATCCATCTTGCGTTCATTATTCGATATGATGGCGACATATTTCAAATTTGCGAACGTGTCGGATCGGTTGTGGGGTTGGACTAGATTTTTACGAGCGAGCGGAGCGAGCGAGCAACGGTCACAATTTCCAAGCTATACATATACCATATATTGTCTTGCATATATTTCGTGCTTGTACCAAATTTTGTCAGCCATTTCGGACATCACGTTGCACTGTACTATGAGGAAACGGTACTAATTATGTGAAACTATTGGTAAACCGTAAACATTTGTCAGAAGGCAACAGGATAAAGACTTCCGGCTCCTCGGGCTGGTGCGAATATATCAATGTCCGTATGCGCCAAACCGATGGTTTGTGACACACCTTTACGCGTCTCTCGTTCTCTGCGCTCGCACGAAAGCTATAGCCTAACCTAGAACCAATCCATCTTCCGTTCATTATTCGATATGGTGGCGACATGTTTCGAATTTGCGAACGTGTGGGATCGGTTGTGAGGTTGGACCAGATTTTTACGAGCGAGCGGAGCGAGCGTGCAACGGTCACAATTTCCAAGCTATACATATACCTTATATTGCCTTGCTTATATTTCTTATTATTACCTACTTTTGTCCGCCATTTCGGACATCACATTGCACTGTACTATGAGGAAACGGTACTAATTATGTGAAACTATGGGTAAACCGTAAACATTTGTCAGAAGGCAATAGGATAAAGACTTCCGGCTCCTCGGGCGAATATTTCAATGTCCGTATGTGCCAAACCGTTGGTTTGTGACACACCTTTACGCGTCTCTCGTTCGCTGCGCTCGCACGAAAGCTATAGCCTAACCTAAAACCAATCCATCTTCCGTTCATTATTCGATATGGTGGCGACATATTTCAAATTTGTGAACGTGTCGGATCGGTTGTGAGGTTGGACTAGATTTTTTCGAGCGAGCGGAGCGAGCGAGCAACGATCTCAATTTCCAACCTATACATACACCTTATATTGCCTTGCCTATATGTCGTGTTATTACCTAATTTTGTCTGCCATTTCGGACATCACATTGCACTGTACTATGAGGAAACGGTACTAATTATGTGAAACTGTTGGTAAACCGTAAACATTTGTCAGAAGGCGATAGGATAGAGACTTCCGGCTCCTCGGGCTGGTGCGAATATTTCAATGTCCGTATGTGCCAAACCGTTGGTTTATGACACACCTTTACGCGTCTCTCGCTCGACGCGCTCGCTCGAAAACTATAGCCTAACCTAAAACCAATCCATCTTCCGTTCATTATTCGATATGGTGGCGACATATTTCAAATTTGCGAACGTGTCGGATCGGTTGCGAGGTTGGACTAGATTTTTTCGAGCGAGCGGAGCGAGCGAGCAACGATCACAATTTCCTACCAATACATACACCTTATATTGCCTTCCATATATTTCGTGTTATTACCTAATTTTGTCAGCCATTTCGGACATCACGTTGCACTGTACTATGAGGAAACGGTACTAATTATGTGAAACTATGGGTAAACCGTAAACATTTGTCAGAAGGCAATAGGATAAATACTTCCGGCTCCTCGGGCTGGTGCGAATATTTCAATGTCCGTATGTGCCAAACCGTTGGTTTATGACACACATATACGCGTCACTCGCTCGCTGCGCTCGCTCGAAAACTATAGCCTAACCTAAAACCAATCCATCTTGCGTTCATTATTCGATATGATGGCGACATATTTCAAATTTGCGAACGTGTCGGATCGGTTGCGAGGTTGGACTAGATTTTTTCGAGCGAGCGGAGTGAGCGAGCAACGATCACAATTTCCACCTGTACATACACCTTATATTGCCTTGCATATATGTCGTGTTATTACCTAATTTTGTCAGCCATTTCGGATATCACATTGCATTGTACTATGTGGAAATAGTACTATTTATGTGAAACTATTCATAAACTGTAAACATGTGTCGGTAGGCAATAGGATAAATACTTCCGGTTCCTCGGGCTGGTGCGAATATTTCAATGTCCGTATGTGCCAAACCGATGGTTTGTGACACACCTTTACGCGTCTCTCGTTCGCTGCGCTAGCACGAAAGCTATAGCCTAACCTAAAACCAATCCATCTTCCGTTCATTATTCGATATGGTGGCGACATATTTCAAATTTGCGAACGTGTCGGATCGGTTGCGAGGTTGGACTAGATTTTTTCGAGCGAGCGGAGCGAGCGAGCAACGATCACAATTTCCAACCTATACATACACCTTATATTGCCTTGCCTATATGTCGTGTTATTACCTAATTTTGTCTGCCATTTCGGACATCACATTGCACTGTACTATGAGGAAACGGTACTAATTATGTGAAACTGTTGGTGAACCGTAAACATTTGTCAGAAGGCGATAGGATAGAGACTTCCGGCTCCTCGGGCTGGTGCGAATATTTCAATGTCCGTATGTGCCAAATCGTTGGTTTATGACACACCTTTACGCGTCTCTCGCTCGACGCGCTCGCTCGAAAACTATAGCCTAACCTAAAAACCAATCCATCTTCCGTTCATTATTCGATATGGTGGCGACATATTTCAAATTTGCGAACGTGTCGGATCGGTTGCGAGGTTGGACTAGATTTTTTCGAGCGTGCGGAGCGAGCGAGCAACGATCACAATTTCCAACCAATACATACACCTTATATTGCCTTCCATATATTTCGTGTTATTACCTAATTTTGTCAGCCATTTCGGACATCACCATTGCATTGTACTATGTGGAAATTGTACTATTTATGTGAAACTATTCATAAACTGTAAACATGTGTCGGTAGGCAATAGGATAAATACTTCCGGTTCCTCGGGCTGGTGCGAATATTTCAATGTCCGTATGTGCCAAACCGATGGTTTGTGACACACCTTTACGCGTCCCTCGATCGCTGCGCTTGCACGAAAGCTATAGCCTAACCTAAAACCAATCCATCTTCCGTTCATTATTCGATATGGTGGCGACATATTTCAAATTTGCGAACGTGTGGGGATCGGTTGTGAGGTTGGACTAGATTTTTACGAGCGAGCGGAGCGAGCGAGCAACGGTCACAATTTCCAAGCTATACATATACCTTATATTGCCTTCCATACATTTCGTGTTATTACCTAATTTTGTCAGCCATTTCGGACAACACATTGCACTGTACTATGAGGAAATAGTACTATTTATGTGAAACTATTCATAAACTGTAAACATGTGTCGGTAGGCAATAGGATAAATACTTCCGGCTCCTCGGGCTGGTGCGAATATTTCAATGTCCGTATGTGCCAATCCGTTGGTTTATGACACACCTTTACGCGTCTCTCGCTCGCGGCGCTCGCTCGAAAGCTATAGCCTAACCTAAAACCAATCCATCTTCCGTTCATTATTCGATATGGTGGCGACATATTTCAAATTCGCGAACGTGTCGGATCGGTTGTGAGGTTGGACTAGATTTTTTCGAGCGAGCGGAGCGAGCGAGCAACGATCACAATTTCCAACCTATACATACACCTTATATTGCCTTCCATATATTTCGTGTTATTACCTAATTTTGTCAGCCATTTCGGACATCACATTGCACTGTACTATGAGGAAATAGTACTATTTATGTGAAACTATTCATATATGTAAACATGTGTTGGTAGGCAATAGGATAAATACTTCCGGCTCCTCGGGCTGGTGCGAATATTTCAATGTCCGTATGAGCCAAACCGTTGGTTTATGACACACCTATACGCGACCCACGCTCGCTGCGCTCGCTCGAAAACTATAGCCTAACCTAAAACCAATCCATCTTGCGTTCATTATTCGATATGATGGCGACATATTTCAAATTTGCGAACGTGTCGGATCGGTTGTGGGGTTGGACTAGATTTTTACGAGCGAGCGGAGCGAGCAAACAACGGTCACAATTTCCAAGCTATACATATACCATATATTGTCTTTCATATATTTCGTGCTTGTACCTAATATTGTCAGCCATTTCGGACATCACGTTGCACTGTACTATGAGGAAACGGTACTAATTATGTGAAACCATTGGTAAACCGTAAACATTTGTCAGAAGGCAATAGGATAAAGACTTCCGGCTCCTCGGGCTGGTGCGAATATTTCAATGTCCGTATGTGCCAAACCGTTGGTTTGTGACACACCTTTACGCGTCTCTCGTTCGCTGCGCTCGCACGAAAGCTATAGCCTAACCTAAAACCAATCCATCTTCCGTTCATTATTCGATATGGTGGCGACATATTTCAAATTTGCGAACGTGTGGGATCGGTTGTGAGGTTGGACTAGATTTTTACGAGCGAGCGGAGCGAGCGAGCAACGGTCACAATTTCCAAGCTATACATATACCTTATATTGCCTTCCATATATTTCGTGTTATTACCTAATTTTGTCAGCCATTTCGGACATCACATTGCACTGTACTATGAGGAAATAGTACTATTTATGTGAAACTATTCATAAACTGTAAACATGTGTCGGTAGGCAATAGGATAAATACTTCCGGCTCCTCGGGCTGGTGCGAATATTTCAATGTCCGTATGAGCCAAACCGTTGGTTTATGACACACCTATACGCGTCCCACGCTCGCTGCGCTCGCTCGAAAACAATAGCCTAACCTAAAACCAATCCATCTTGCGTTCATTATTCGATATGATGGCGACATATTTCAAATTTGCGAACGTGTCGGATCGGTTGTGGGGTTGGACTAGATTTTTACGAGCGAGCGGAGCGAGCGAGCAACGGTCACAATTTCCAAGCTATACATATACCATATATTGTCTTGCATATATTTCGTGCTTGTACCTAATTTTGTCAGCCATTTCGGACATCACGTTGCACTGTACTATGAGGAAACGGTACTAATTATGTGAAACGATTGGTAAACCGTAAACATTTGTCAGAAGGAAACAGGATAAAGACTTCCGGCTCCTCGGGCTGGTGCGAATATATCAATGACCGTATGCGCCAAACCGATGGTTTGTGACACACCTTTACGCGTCTCTCGTTCGCTGCGCTCGCACGAAAGCTATAGCCTAACCTAAAACCAATCCATCTTCCGTTCATTATTCGATATGGTGGCGACATGTTTCGAATTTGCGAACGTGTGGGATCGGTTGTGAGGTTGGACCAGATTTTTACGAGCGAGCGGAGCGAGCGTGCAACGGTCGCAATTTCCAAGCTATACATATACCTTATATTGCCTTGCTTATATTTCGTGCTAGTACCTAATTTTGTCAGCCATTTCGGACATCACATTGCACTGTACTATGTGGAAATAGTACTATTTATGTGAAGCTATTCATAAACTGTAAACATGTATCGGTAGGCAATAGGATAGATACTTCCGGCTCCTCGGGCTGGTGCGAATATTTCAATGTCCGTATGTGCCAAACCGTTGGTTTCTGACACACCTTTACGCGTCTCTCGCTCGACGCGCTCGGTCGAAAACTATAGCCTAACCTAAAACCAATCCATCTTGCGTTCATTATTCGATATGATGGCGACATGTTTCGAATTTGCGAACGTGTGGGATCGGTTGTGAGGTTGGACCAGATTTTTACGAGCGAGCGTGCAACGGTCACAATTTCCAAGCTATACATATACCTTATATTGCCTTGCTTATATTTCTTATTATTACCTACTTTTGTCCGCCATTTTGGACATCACGTTGCACTGTTATATGTGGAAATAGTACTATTTATGTGAAACTATTCATAAACTGTAAACATTTGTCAGAAGGCAATAAGATAACTACTTCCGGCTCCTCGGGCTGGTGCGAATATTTCAATGTCCGTATGTGCCAAACCGTTGGTTTATGACACACCTATACGCGTCACTCGCTCGCTGCGCTCGCTCGAAAACTATAGCCTAACCTAAAACCAATCCATCTTGCGTTCATTATTCGATATGATGGCGACATATTTCAAATTTGCGAACGTGTTGGATCGGTTGTGGGGTTGGACTAGATATTTACGTGCGAGCGGAGCGAGCGAGCAACGGTCACAATTTCCAAGCTACACATATACCATATATTGTCTTGCATATATTTCGTGCTTGTACCTAATTTTGTCAGCCATTTCGGACATCACGTTGCACTGTACTATGAGGAAACAGTACTAATTATGTGAAACTATTGGTAAACCGTAAACATTTGTCAGAAGGCAATAGGATAAATACTTCCGGCTCCTCGGGCTGGTGCGAATATTTCAATGTCCGTATGTGCCCAACCGTTGGTTTATGACACACCTATACGCGTCCCTCGCTCGCTGCGCTCGCTCGAAAACTATAGCCTAACCTAAAACCAATCCATCTTGCGTTCATTATTCGATATGATGGCGACATATTTCAAATTTGCGAACGTGTCGGATCGGTTGTGGGGTTGGACTAGATTTTTACGAGCGAGCGGAGCGAGCGAGCAACGGTCACAATTTCCAAGCTATACATATACCATATATTGTCTTGCATATATTTCGTGCTTGTACCTAATTTTGTTAGCCATTTCGGATATCACGTTGCACTGTACTATGAGGAAACGGTACTAATTATGTGAAACTATTGGTAAACCGTAAACATTTGTCAGAAGGCAATAAGATAACTACTTCCGGCTCCTCGGGCTGGTGCGAATATTTCAATGTCCGTATGTGCCAAACCGTTGGTTTATGACACACCTATACGCGTCACTCGCTCGCTGCGCTCGCTCGAAAACTATAGCCTAACCTAAAACCAATCCATCTTCCGTTCATTATTCGATATGGTGGCGAAATGTTTCGAATTTGCGAACGTGTGGGATCGGTTGTGAGGTTGGACCAGATTTTTACGAGCGAGCGGAGCGAGCGTGCAACGGTCACAATTTCCAAGCTATACATATACCTTATATTGCCTTGCTTATATTTCTTATTATTACCTACTTTTGTCCGCCATTTCGGACATCACATTGCACTGTACTATGAGGAAATAGTACTATTTATGTGAAACTATTCATAAACTGTAAACATGTGTCGGTAGGCAATAGGATAAATACTTCCGGCTCCTCGGGCTGGTGCGAATATTTCAATGTCCTTATGAGCCAAACCGTTGGTTTATGACACACCTATACGCGTCCCACGCTCGCTGCGCTCGCTCGAAAACTATAGCCTAACCTAAAACCAATCCATCTTGCGTTCATTATTCGATAGGATGGCGACATATTTCAAATTTGCGAACGTGTCGGATCGGTTGTGGGGTTGGACTAGATTTTTACGAGCGAGCGGAGCGAGCGAGCAACGGTCACAATTTCCAAGCTATACATATACCATATATTGTCTTGCATATATTTCGTGCTTGTACCTAATTTTGTCAGCCATTTCGGACATCACGTTGCACTGTACTATGAGGAAACGGTACTAATTATGTGAAACTATTGGTAAACCGTAAACATTTGTCAGAAGGCAATAGGATAAAGACTTCCGGCTCCTCGGGCTGGTACGAATATTTCAATGTCCGTATGTGCCAAACCGTTGGTTTGTGACACACCTTTACGCGTCTTTCGTACGCTGCGCTCGCACGAAAGCTATAGCCTAACCTAAAACCAATCCATCTTGCGTTCATTATTCGATATGGTGGCGACATATTTCAAATTTGCGAACGTGTGGGATCGGTTGTGAGGTTGGACTAGATTTTTACGATGCGAGCGGGGCGAGCGAGCAACGGTCACAATTTCCAAGCTATACATATACCTTATATTGCCTTCCATATATTTCGTGTTATTACCTAATTTTGTCAGCCATTTCGGACATCACATTGCACTGTACTATGAGGAAATAGTACTATTTATGTGAAACTATTCATAAACTGTAAACATGTGTCGGTAGGCAATATGATAAATACTTCCGGCTCCTCGGGCTGGTGCGAATATTTCAATGTCCGTATGAGCCAAACCGTTGGTTTATGACACACCTATACGCGTCCCACGCTCGCTGCGCTCGCTCGAAAACTATAGCCTAACCTAAAACCAATCCATCTTGCGTTCATTATTCGATATGATGGCGACAATATTTCAAATTTGCGAACCTGTCGGATCGGTTGTGGGGTTGGACTAGATTTTACGAGCGAGCGGAGCGAGCGAGCAACGGTCACAATTTCCAAGCTATACATATACCATATATTGTCTTGCATATATTTTGTGCTTGTACCTAATTTTGTCAGCCATTTCGGACATCACGTTGCACTTTACTATGAGGAAACGGTACTAATTATGTGAAACTATTGGTAAACCGTAAACATTTGTCAGAAGGCAACAGGATAAAGACTTCCGGCTCCTCGGACTGGTGCGAATATTTCAATGTCCCCATGTGCCAAACCGTTGGATTGTGACACACCTCTCCGCGTCCCTCGCTCGCCATGCTCGCTCGAAAGCTATAGCCTAACCTAAAACCAATCCAGCTTCCGTTCATTATTTGATATGGTGGCGACATGTCTCGAATTTGCGAACGTGTCGGATCGGTTGTGAGGTTGGACCAGATTTTTACGAGCGAGCGGAGGCGAGCGTGCAGCAGTCACAATTTCCAAGCTATACATATACCTTATATTGCCTTGCTTATATTTCTTATTATTACCTACTTTTATCAGCCATTTTGGACATCACATTGCACTGTTATATGTGGTAATAGTACTATTTATGTGAAACTATTCATAAGCTGTAAGCATTTGTCAGTAGGCAATAGGATAAAGACTTCCGGCTCCTCGGGGCTGGTGCGAATGTTTCAATGTCCGTATGTGCCAAACCGTTGGTACGTGACACACATTTACGCGTCGCTCGCTCGCTGCGCTCGCTCGAAGACTATAGCCTAACCTAAAACCAATCCATCTTGCGTTCATTATTCGATATGATGGCGACATATTTCAAATTTGGGAACGTGTCGGATCGGTTGTGAGGTTGGACTAGATTTTACGAGCGAGCGGAGCGAGCGAGCAACGGTCACAATTTCCAAGCTATACATATATCATATATTGCCTTGCATAGTTTTCGTGCTAGTATCTAATTTTGTCTGCAATTTCGGACATCACATTTGCACTGTACTATGAGGAAGCGGTACTAATTATGTGAAACTGTTGGTAAACCGTAAACATTTGTCAGAAGGCAATAGGATAAAGACTTTCGGCTCCTCGGGCTGGTGCGAATATTTCAATGTCCGTATGTGCCAAACCGTTGGTTTGTGACACACCTTTACGCGTCTCTCGCTCGCTGCGCTCGCTCGAAAGCTATAGCCTAACCTAAAAACAATCCCTCTTGCGTTAGTCATTCGACATGAAGGCGACTTATTTCAAATTTGGGAACGTGTCGGATCGAATGTGAGGTTGGACTGGATTTTTACGAGCAAGCGGAGCGAGGGAGCAACGGTCACAATTTCCAAGCTATACATGTACCATATATTGCCTTGCATATATTTCGTGTTATTACTTAATTTTGTCAGCCATTTCGGACATCACATTGCACTGTACTATGTGGAAATAGTACTATTTATGTGAAACTATTCATAAACTGTAAACATGTGTCGGTAGGCAATAGGATAAATCCTTCCGGCTCCTCGGGCTGGTGCGAATATTTCAATGTCCCCATGTGCCAAACCGTTGGATTGTGACACACCTCTCCGCGTCCCGCGCTCGCCATGCTCACTCGAAAGCTATAGCCTAACCTAAAACCAATCCAGCTTCCGTTCTTTATTTGATAAGGTGGCGACATGTCTCGAATTTGCGAACGTGTCGGATCGGTTGTGAGGTTGGATCAGATTTTTACGAGCGAGCGGAGCGAGCGTTGCAGCAGTCAAAATTTCCAAGCTATACATATATCTTATATTGCCTTCCATATATTTCGTGTTATTACCTAATTTTGTCAGCCATTTCGGACATCACATTGCACTGTACTATGAGGAAATAGTACTATTTATGTGAAACTATTCATGAACTGTAAACATGTGTCGGTAGGCAATAGGATAAATACTACCGGCTCCTCGGGCTGGTGCGAATATTTCAATATCCGTATGTGCCAAACCGTTGGTTTATGACACACCTTTACGCGTCTCTCGCTCGACGCGCTCGCTCGAAAACTATAGCCTAACCTAAAACCAATCCATCTTGCGTTCATTATTCGATATGATGGCGACATATTTCAAATTTGCGAACGTGTTGGATCGGTTGTGAGGTTGGACTAGATTTTTGCGAGCGAGCGGAGCGAGCGAGCAACGGTCACAATTTCCAAGCTATACATATACCATATATTGCCCGGCATATATTTCGTGTTATTACCTAATTTTGTCAGCCATTTCGGACATCACATTGCACTGCACTATGTGGAAGTAGTACTATTTATGTGAAACTATTCATAACCTGTAAACATGTGTCGGTAGGCAATAGGATAAATCCTTCCGGCTCCTCGGGCTGGTGCGAATATTTCAATGTCCGTATGTGCCCAACCGTTGGTTTATGACACACCTATACGCGTCCCTCGCTCGCTGCGCTCGCTCGAAAACTATAGCCTAACCTAAAACCAATCCATCTTGCGTTCATTATTCGATATGATGGCGACATATTTCAATTTGCGAACGTGTCGGATCGGTTGTGGGGTTGGACTAGATTTTTACGAGCGAGCGGAGCGAGCGAGCAACGGTCACAATTTCCAAGCTATACATATACCATATATTGTCTTGCATATATTTCGTGCTTGTACCTAATTTTGTCAGCCATTCGGACATCACGTTGCACTGTACTATGAGGAAACGGCACTAATTATGTGAAAACTATGGTAAACCGTAAACATTTGTCAGAAGGCAACAGGATAAAGACTTCCGGCTCCTCGGGCTGGTGCGAATATATCAATGTCCGTATGCGCCAAACCGATGGTTTGTGACACACCTTTACGCGTCTCCCGTTCGCTGCGCTCGCACGAAAGCTATAGCCTAACCTAAAACCAATCCATATTCCGTTCATTATTCGATATGGTGGCGACATGTTTCGAATTTGCGAACGTGTGGGATCGGTTGTGAGGTTGGACCAGATTTTTACGAGCGAGCGGAGCGAGCGTGCAACGGTCACAATTTCCAAGCTATACATATACCTTATATTGCCTTGCTTATATTTCTTATTATTACCTACTTTTGTCCGCCATTTCGGACTTCACATTGCACTGTACTATGAGGAAATAGTACTATTTATGTGAAACTATTCATAAACTGTAAACATGTGTCGGTAGGCAATAGGATAAATACTTCCGGCTCCTCGGGCTGGTGCGAATATTTCAATGTCCGTATGTGCCAAACCGTTGGTTTATGACACACCTATACGCGTCCCTCGCTCGCTGCGCTCGCTCGAAAACTATAGCCTAACCTAAAACCAATCCACCTTGCGTTCATTATTCGATATGATGGCGACATATTTCAAATTTGCGAACGTGTCGGATCGGTTGTGGGGTTGGACTAGATTTTTACGAGCGAGCGGAGCGAGCGAGCAACGGTCACAATTTCCAAGCTATACATATACCATATATTGTCTTGCATATATTTCGTGCTTGTACCTAATTTTGTCAGCCATTTTCGGACATCACTTTGCACTGTACTATGAGGAAAACGGTACTAATTATGTGAAACTATTGGTAAACCGTAAACATTTGTCAGAAGGCAATAGGATAAAGACTTCCGGCTCCTCGGGCTGGTACGAATATTTCAATGTCCGTATGTGCCAAAACCGTTGGTTTGTGACACACCTTTACGCGTCTTTCGTACGCTGCGCTCGCACGAAAGCTATAGCCTAACCTAAAACCAATCCATCTTGCGTTCATTATTCGATATGATGGCGACATATTTCAAATTTGCGAACGTGTCGGATCGGTTGTGGGGTTGGACTAGATTTTTACGAGCGAGCGGAGCGAGCGAGCAACGGTCACAATTTCCAAGCTATACATATACCATATATTGTCTTGCATATATTTCGTGCTTGTACCTAATTTTGTCAGCCATTTCGGACATCACGTTGCACTGTACTATGAGGAAACGGTACTAATTATGTGAAACTATTGGTAAACCGTAAACATTTGTCAGAAGGCAATAGGATAAAGACTTCCGGCTCCACGGGCTGGTACGAATATTTCAATGTCCGTATGTGCCAAACCGTTGGTTTGTGACACACCTTTACGCGTCTTTCGTACGCTGCGCTCGCACGAAAGCTATAGCCTAACCTAAAACCAATCCATCTTGCGTTCATTATTCGATATGGTGGCGACATATTTCAAATTTGCGAACGTGTGGGATCGGTTGTGAGGTTGGACTAGATTTTTACGAGCGAGCGGGGCGAGCGAGCAACGGTCACAATTTCCAAGCTATACATATACCTTATATTGCCTTACATATATTTCGTGTTATTACCTAATTTTGTCAGCCATTTCGGACATCACATTGCACTGTACTATGAGGAAATAGTACTATTTATGTGAAACTATTCATAAACTGTAAACATGTGTCGGTAGGCAATAGGATAAATACTTCCGGCTCCTCGGCTGGTGCGAATATTTCAATGTCCGTATGAGCCAAACCGTTGGTTTATGACACACCTATACGCGTCCCACGCTCGCTGCGCTCGCTCGAAAACTATAGCCTAACCTAAAACCAATCCATCTTGCGTTCATTATTCGATATGATGGCGACATATTTCAAATTTGCGAACCTGTCGGATCGGTTGTGGGGTTGGACTAGATTTTTACGAGCGAGCGGAGCGAGCGAGCAACGGTCACAATTTCCAAGCTATACATATACCATATATTGTCTTGCATATATTTTGTGCTTGTACCTAATTTTGTCAGCCATTTCGGACATCACGTTGCACTTTACTATGAGGAAACGGTACTAATTATGTGAAACTATTGGTAAACCGTAAACATTTGTCAGAAGGCAACAGGATAAAGACTTCCGGCTCCTCGGGCTGGTGCGAATATTTCAATGTCCCCATGTGCCAAACCGTTGGATTGTGACACACCTCTCCGCGTCCCGCGCTCGCCATGCTCACTCGAAAGCTATAGCCTAACCTAAAACCAATCCAGCTTCCGTTCTTTATTTGATAAGGTGGCGACATGTCTCGAATTTGCGAACGTGTCGGATCGGTTGTGAGGTTGGATCAGATTTTTACGAGCGAGCGGAGCGAGCGTGCAGCAGTCACAATTTCCAAGCTATACATATATCTTATATTGCCTTCCATATATTTCGTGTTATTACCTAATTTTGTCAGCCATTTCGGACATCACATTGCACTGTACTATGAGGAAATAGTACTATTTATGTGAAACTATTCATGAACTGTAAACATGTGTCGGTAGGCAATAGGATAAATACTTCCGGCTCCTCGGGCTGGTGCGAATATTTCAATATCCGTATGTGCCAAACCGTTGGTTTATGACACACCTTTACGCGTCTCTCGCTCGACGCGCTCGCTCGAAAACTATAGCCTAACCTAAAACCAATCCATCTTGCGTTCATTATTCGATATGATGGCGACATATTTCAAATTTGCGAACGTGTTGGATCGGTTGTGAGGTTGGACTAGATTTTTGCGAGCGAGCGGAGCGAGCGAGCAACGGTCACAATTTCCAAGCTATACATATACCATATATTGCCCGGCATATATTTCGTGTTATTACCTAATTTTGTCAGCCATTTCGGACATCACATTGCACTGCACTATGTGGAAGTAGTACTATTTATGTGAAACTATTCATAAACTGTAAACATGTGTCGGTAGGCAATAGGATAAATCCTTCCGGCTCCTCGGGCTGGTGCGAATATTTCAATGTCCGTATGTGCCCAACCGTTGGTTTATGACACACCTATACGCGTCCCTCGCTCGCTGCGCTCGCTCGAAAACTATAGCCTAACCTAAAACCAATCCATCTTGCGTTCATTATTCGATATGATGGCGACATATTTCAAATTTGCGAACGTGTCGGATCGGTTGTGGGGTTGGACTAGATTTTTACGAGCGAGCGGAGCGAGCGAGCAACGGTCACAATTTCCAAGCTATACATATACCATATATTGTCTTGCATATATTTCGTGCTTGTACCTAATTTTGTCAGCCATTTCGGACATCACGTTGCACTGTACTATGAGGAAACGGCACTAATTATGTGAAACTATTGGTAAACCGTAAACATTTGTCAGAAGGCAACAGGATAAAGACTTCCGGCTCCTCGGGCTGGTGCGAATATATCAATGTCCGTATGCGCCAAACCGATGGTTTGTGACACACCTTTACGCGTCTCCCGTTCGCTGCGCTCGCACGAAAGCTATAGCCTAACCTAAAACCAATCCATATTCCGTTCATTATTCGATATGGTGGCGACATGTTTCGAATTTGCGAACGTGTGGGATCGGTTGTGAGGTTGGACCAGATTTTTACGAGCGAGCGGAGCGAGCGTGCAACGGTCACAATTTCCAAGCTATACATATACCTTATATTGCCTTGCTTATATTTCTTATTATTACCTACTTTTGTCCGCCATTTCGGACTTCACATTGCACTGTACTATGAGGAAATAGTACTATTTATGTGAAACTATTCATAAACTGTAAACATGTGTCGGTAGGCAATAGGATAAATACTTCCGGCTCCTCGGGCTGGTGCGAATATTTCAATGTCCGTATGTGCCAAACCGTTGGTTTATGACACACCTATACGCGTCCCTCGCTCGCTGCGCTCGCTCGAAAACTATAGCCTAACCTAAAACCAATCCATCTTGCGTTCATTATTCGATATGATGGCGACATATTTCAAATTTGCGAACGTGTCGGATCGGTTGTGGGGTTGGACTAGATTTTTACGAGCGAGCGGAGCGAGCGAGCAACGGTCACAATTTCCAAGCTATACATATACCATATATTGTCTTGCATATATTTCGTGCTTGTACCTAATTTTGTCAGCCATTTCGGACATCACTTTGCACTGTACTATGAGGAAACGGTACTAATTATGTGAAACTATTGGTAAACCGTAAACATTTGTCAGAAGGCAATAGGATAAAGACTTCCGGCTCCTCGGGCTGGTACGAATATTTCAATGTCCGTATGTGCCAAACCGTTGGTTTGTGACACACCTTTACGCGTCTTTCGTACGCTGCGCTCGCACGAAAGCTATAGCCTAACCTAAAACCAATCCATCTTGCGTTCATTATTCGATATGATGGCGACATATTTCAAATTTGCGAACGTGTCGGATCGGTTGTGGGGTTGGACTAGATTTTTACGAGCGAGCGGAGCGAGCGAGCAACGGTCACAATTTCCAAGCTATACATATACCATATATTGTCTTGCATATATTTCGTGCTTGTACCTAATTTTGTCAGCCATTTCGGACATCACGTTGCACTGTACTATGAGGAAACGGTACTAATTATGTGAAACTATTGGTAAACCGTAAACATTTGTCAGAAGGCAATAGGATAAAGACTTCCGGCTCCTCGGGCTGGTACGAATATTTCCATGTCCGTATGTGCCAAACCGTTGGTTTGTGACACACCTTTACGCGTCTTTCGTACGCTGCGCTCGCACGAAAGCTATAGCCTAACCTAAAACCAATCCATCTTGCGTTCATTATTCGATATGGTGGCGACATATTTCAAATTTGCGAACGTGTGGGATCGGTTGTGAGGTTGGACTAGATTTTTACGAGCGAGCGGGGCGAGCGAGCAACGGTCACAATTTCCAAGCTATACATATACCTTATATTGCCTTACATATATTTCGTGTTATTACCTAATTTTGTCAGCCATTTCGGACATCACATTGCACTGTACTATGAGGAAATAGTACTATTTATGTGAAACTATTCATAAACTGTAAACATGTGTCGGTAGGCAATAGGATAAATACTTCCGGCTCCTCGGGCTGGTGCGAATATTTCAATGTCCGTATGAGCCAAACCGTTGGTTTATGACACACCTATACGCGTCCCACGCTCGCTGCGCTCGCTCGAAAACTATAGCCTAACCTAAAACCAATCCATCTTGCGTTCATTATTCGATATGATGGCGACATATTTCAAATTTGCGAACCTGTCGGATCGGTTGTGGGGTTGGACTAGATTTTTACGAGCGAGCGGAGCGAGCGAGCAACGGTCACAATTTCCAAGCTATACATATACCATATATTGTCTTGCATATATTTTGTGCTTGTACCTAATTTTGTCAGCCATTTCGGACATCACGTTGCACTTTACTATGAGGAAACGGTACTAATTATGTGAAACTATTGGTAAACCGTAAACATTTGTCAGAAGGCAACAGGATAAAGACTTCCGGCTCCTCGGACTGGTGCGAATATTTCAATGTCCCCATGTGCCAAACCGTTGGATTGTGACACACCTCTCCGCGTCCCTCGCTCGCCATGCTCGCTCGAAAGCTATAGCCTAACCTAAAACCAATCCAGCTTCCGTTCATTATTTGATATGGTGGCGACATGTCTCGAATTTGCGAACGTGTCGGATCGGTTGTGAGGTTGGACCAGATTTTTACGAGCGAGCGGAGCGAGCGTGCAGCAGTCACAATTTCCAAGCTATACATATATCTTATATTGCCTTGCATATATTTCGTGTTAGTACCTAATATTGTCAGCCATTTCGGACATCACATTGCACTGTACTATGAGGAAATAGTACTATTTATGTGAAACTATTCATAAACTGTAAACATGTGTCGGTAGGCAATAGGATAAATACTTCCGGCTCCTCGGGCTGGTGCGAATATTTCAATGTCCGTATGTGCCAAACCGTTGGTTTGTGACACACCTTTACGCGTCTCTCGCTCGCTGCGCTCGCACGAAAGCTATAGCCTAACATAAACCAATCCACCTTCCGTTCATTATTCGATATGGTGGCGACATATTTCAAATTTGGGAACGTGTCGGATCGGTTGTGAGGTTGGACTAGATTTTTACGAGCGAGCGGAGCGAGCGAGCAACGGTCACAATTTCCAAGCTATACATATATCATATATTGCCTTGCATAGTTTTCGTGCTAGTATCTAATTTTGTCTGCAATTTCGGACATCACATTGCACTGTACTATGAGGAAGCGGTACTAATTATGTGAAACTGTTGGTAAACCGTAAACATTTGTCAGAAGGCAATAGGATAAAGACTTTCGGCTCCTCGGGCTGGTGCGAATATTTCAATGTCCGTATGTGCCAAACCGTTGGTTTGTGACACACCTTTACGCGTCTCTCGCTCGCTGCGCTCGCTCGAAAGCTATAGCCTAACCTAAAAACAATCCCTCTTGCGTTAGTCATTCGACATGAAGGCGACTTATTTCAAATTTGGGAACGTGTCGGATCGAATGTGAGGTTGGACTGGATTTTTACGAGCAAGCGGAGCGAGGGAGCAACGGTCACAATTTCCAAGCTATACATGTACCATATATTGCCTTGCATATATTTCGTGTTATTACTTAATTTTGTCAGCCATTTCGGACATCACATTGCACTGTACTATGTGGAAATAGTACTATTTATGTGAAACTATTCATAAACTGTAAACATGTGTCGGTAGGCAATAGGATAAATCCTTCCGGCTCCTCGGGCTGGTGCGAATATTTCAATGTCCCCATGTGCCAAACCGTTGGATTGTGACACACCTCTCCGCGTCCCGCGCTCACCATGCTCACTCGAAAGCTATAGCCTAACCTAAAACCAATCCAGCTTCCGTTCTTTATTTGATAAGGTGGCGACATGTCTCGAATTTGCGAACGTGTCGGATCGGTTGTGAGGTTGGATCAGATTTTTACGAGCGAGCGGAGCGAGCGTGCAGCAGTCACAATTTCCAAGCTATACATATATCTTATATTGCCTTCCATATATTTCGTGTTATTACCTAATTTTGTCAGCCATTTCGGACATCACATTGCACTGTACTATGAGGAAATAGTACTATTTATGTGAAACTATTCATGAACTGTAAACATGTGTCGGTAGGCAATAGGATAAATACTTCCGGCTCCTCGGGCTGGTGCGAATATTTCAATATCCGTATGTGCCAAACCGTTGGTTTATGACACACCTTTACGCGTCTCTCGCTCGACGCGCTTGCTCGAAAACTATAGCCTAACCTAAAACCAATCCATCTTGCGTTCATTATTCGATATGATGGCGACATATTTCAAATTTGCGAACGTGTTGGATCGGTTGTGAGGTTGGACTAGATTTTTGCGAGCGAGCGGAGCGAGCGAGCAACGGTCACAATTTCCAAGCTATACATATACCATATATTGCCCGGCATATATTTCGTGTTATTACCTAATTTTGTCAGCCATTTCGGACATCACATTGCACTGCACTATGTGGAAGTAGTACTATTTATGTGAAACTATTCATAAACTGTAAACATGTGTCGGTAGGCAATAGGATAAATCCTTCCGGCTCCTCGGGCTGGTGCGAATATTTCAATGTCCGTATGTGCCCAACCGTTGGTTTATGACACACCTATACGCGTCCCTCGCTCGCTGCGCTCGCTCGAAAACTATAGCCTAACCTAAAACCAATCCATCTTGCGTTCATTATTCGATATGATGGCGACATATTTCAAATTTGCGAACGTGTCGGATCGGTTGTGGGGTTGGACTAGATTTTTACGAGCGAGCGGAGCGAGCGAGCAACGGTCACAATTTCCAAGCTATACATATACCATATATTGTCTTGCATATATTTCGTGCTTGTACCTAATTTTGTCAGCCATTTCGGACATCACGTTGCACTGTACTATGAGGAAACGGCACTAATTATGTGAAACTATTGGTAAACCGTAAACATTTGTCAGAAGGCAACAGGATAAAGACTTCCGGCTCCTCGGGCTGGTGCGAATATATCAATGTCCGTATGCGCCAAACCGATGGTTTGTGACACACCTTTACGCGTCTCCCGTTCGCTGCGCTCGCACGAAAGCTATAGCCTAACCTAAAACCAATCCATATTCCGTTCATTATTCGATATGGTGGCGACATGTTTCGAATTTGCGAACGTGTGGGATCGGTTGTGAGGTTGGACCAGATTTTTACGAGCGAGCGGAGCGAGCGTGCAACGGTCACAATTTCCAAGCTATACATATACCTTATATTGCCTTGCTTATATTTCTTATTATTACCTACTTTTGTCCGCCATGTCGGACTTCACATTGCACTGTACTATGAGGAAATAGTACTATTTATGTGAAACTATTCATAAACTGTAAACATGTGTCGGTAGGCAATAGGATAAATACTTCCGGCTCCTCGGGCTGGTGCGAATATTTCAATGTCCGTATGTGCCAAACCGTTGGTTTATGACACACCTATACGCGTCCCTCGCTCGCTGCGCTCGCTCGAAAACTATAGCCTAACCTAAAACCAATCCATCTTGCGTTCATTATTCGATATGATGGCGACATATTTCAAATTTGCGAACGTGTCGGATCGGTTGTGGGGTTGGACTAGATTTTTACGAGCGAGCGGAGCGAGCGAGCAACGGTCACAATTTCCAAGCTATACATATACCATATATTGTCTTGCATATATTTCGTGCTTGTACCTAATTTTGTCAGCCATTTCGGACATCACGTTGCACTGTACTATGAGGAAACGGTACTAATTATGTGAAACTATTGGTAAACCGTAAACATTTGTCAGAAGGCAATAGGATAAAGACTTCCGGCTCCTCGGGCTGGTACGAATATTTCAATGTCCGTATGTGCCAAACCGTTGGTTTGTGACACACCTTTACGCGTCTTTCGTACGCTGCGCTCGCACGAAAGCTATAGCCTAACCTAAAACCAATCCATCTTGCGTTCATTATTCGATATGATGGCGACATATTTCAAATTTGCGAACGTGTCGGATCGGTTGTGGGGTTGGACTAGATTTTTACGAGCGAGCGGAGCGAGCGAGCAACGGTCACAATTTCCAAGCTATACATATACCATATATTGTCTTGCATATATTTCGTGCTTGTACCTAATTTTGTCAGCCATTTCGGACATCACGTTGCACTGTACTATGAGGAAACGGTACTAATTATGTGAAACTATTGGTAAACCGTAAACATTTGTCAGAAGGCAATAGGATAAAGACTTCCGGCTCCTCGGGCTGGTACGAATATTTCAATGTCCGTATGTGCCAAACCGTTGGTTTGTGACACACCTTTACGCGTCTTTCGTACGCTGCGCTCGCACGAAAGCTATAGCCTAACCTAAAACCAATCCATCTTGCGTTCATTATTCGATATGGTGGCGACATATTTCAAATTTGCGAACGTGTGGGATCGGTTGTGAGGTTGGACTAGATTTTTACGAGCGAGCGGGGCGAGCGAGCAACGGTCACAATTTCCAAGCTATACATATACCTTATATTGCCTTACATATATTTCGTGTTATTACCTAATTTTGTCAGCCATTTCGGACATCACATTGCACTGTACTATGAGGAAATAGTACTATTTATGTGAAACTATTCATAAACTGTAAACATGTGTCGGTAGGCAATAGGATAAATACTTCCGGCTCCTCGGGCTGGTGCGAATATTTCAATGTCCGTATGAGCCAAACCGTTGGTTTATGACACACCTATACGCGTCCCACGCTCGCTGCGCTCGCTCGAAAACTATAGCCTAACCTAAAACCAATCCATCTTGCGTTCATTATTCGATATGATGGCGACATATTTCAAATTTGCGAACCTGTCGGATCGGTTGTGGGGTTGGACTAGATTTTTACGAGCGAGCGGAGCGAGCGAGCAACGGTCACAATTTCCAAGCTATACATATACCATATATTGTCTTGCATATATTTTGTGCTTGTACCTAATTTTGTCAGCCATTTCGGACATCACGTTGCACTTTACTATGAGGAAACGGTACTAATTATGTGAAACTATTGGTAAACCGTAAACATTTGTCAGAAGGCAACAGGATAAAGACTTCCGGCTCCTCGGACTGGTGCGAATATTTCAATGTCCCCATGTGCCAAACCGTTGGATTGTGACACACCTCTCCGCGTCCCTCGCTCGCCATGCTCGCTCGAAAGCTATAGCCTAACCTAAAACCAATCCAGCTTCCGTTCATTATTTGATATGGTGGCGACATGTCTCGAATTTGCGAACGTGTCGGATCGGTTGTGAGGTTGGACCAGATTTTTACGAGCGAGCGGAGCGAGCGTGCAGCAGTCACAATTTCCAAGCTATACATATATCTTATATTGCCTTGCATATATTTCGTGTTAGTACCTAATATTGTCAGCCATTTCGGACATCACATTGCACTGTACTATGAGGAAATAGTACTATTTATGTGAAACTATTCATAAACTGTAAACATGTGTCGGTAGGCAATAGGATAAATACTTCCGGCTCCTCGGGCTGGTGCGAATATTTCAATGTCCGTATGTGCCAAACCGTTGGTTTGTGACACACCTTTACGCGTCTCACGCTCGCTGCGCTCGCATGAAAGCTATAGCCTAACATAAACCAATCCACCTTCCGTTCATTATTCGATATGGTGGCGACATGTTTCGAATTTGAGAACGTGTGGGATCGGTTGTGAGGTTGGACCAGATTTTTCCGAGCGAGCGGAGCGAGCGTGCAACGGTCACAATTTCCAAGCTATACATATACCTTATATTGCCTTGCTTATATTTCTTATTATTACCTACTTTTATCAGCCATTTTGGACATCACATTGCACTGTTATATGTGGTAATAGTACTATTTATGTGAAACTATTCATAAGCTGTAAGCATTTGTCAGTAGGCAATAGGATAAAGAATTCCGGCTCCTCGGGCTGGTGCGAATGTTTCAATGTCCGTATGTGCCAAACCGTTGGTACGTGACACACATTTACGCGTCGCTCGCTCGCTGCGCTCGCTCGAAGACTATAGCCTAACCTAAAACCAATCCATCTTGCGTTCATTATTCGATATGATGGCGACATATTTCAAATTTGGGAACGTGTCGGATCGGTTGTGAGGTTGGACTAGATTTTTACGAGCGAGCGGAGCGAGCGAGCAACGGTCACAATTTCCAAGCTATACATATATCATATATTGCCTTGCATAGTTTTCGTGCTAGTATCTAATTTTGTCTGCAATTTCGGACATCACATTGCACTGTACTATGAGGAAGCGGTACTAATTATGTGAAACTGTTGGTAAACCGTAAACATTTGTCAGAAGGCAATAGGATAAAGACTTTCGGCTCCTCGGGCTGGTGCGAATATTTCAATGTCCGTATGTGCCAAACCGTTGGTTTGTGACACACCTTTACGCGTCTCTCGCTCGCTGCGCTCGCTCGAAAGCTATAGCCTAACCTAAAAACAATCCCTCTTGCGTTAGTCATTCGACATGAAGGCGACTTATTTCAAATTTGGGAACGTGTCGGATCGAATGTGAGGTTGGACTGGATTTTTACGAGCAAGCGGAGCGAGGGAGCAACGGTCACAATTTCCAAGCTATACATGTACCATATATTGCCTTGCATATATTTCGTGTTATTACTTAATTTTGTCAGCCATTTCGGACATCACATTGCACTGTACTATGTGGAAATAGTACTATTTATGTGAAACGATTCATAAACTGTAAACATGTGTCGGTAGGCAATAGGATAAATCCTTCCGGCTCCTCGGGCTGGTGCGAATATTTCAATGTCCCCATGTGCCAAACCGTTGGATTGTGACACACCTCTCCGCGTGCCGCGCTCGCCATGCTCACTCGAAAGCTATAGCCTAACCTAAAACCAATCCAGCTTCCGTTCTTTATTTGATAAGGTGGCGACATGTCTCGAATTTGCGAACGTGTCGGATCGGTTGTGAGGTTGGATCAGATTTTTACGAGCGAGCGGAGCGAGCGTGCAGCAGTCACAATTTCCAAGCTATACATATATCTTATATTGCCTTCCATATATTTCGTGTTATTACCTAATTTTGTCAGCCATTTCGGACATCACATTGCACTGTACTATGAGGAAATAGTACTATTTATGTGAAACTATTCATGAACTGTAAACATGTGTCGGTAGGCAATAGGATAAATACTTCCGGCTCCTCGGGCTGGTGCGAATATTTCAATATCCGTATGTGCCAAACCGTTGGTTTATGACACACCTTTACGCGTCTCTCGCTCGACGCGCTCGCTCGAAAACTATAGCCTAACCTAAAACCAATCCATCTTGCGTTCATTATTCGATATGATGGCGACATATTTCAAATTTGCGAACGTGTTGGATCGGTTGTGAGGTTGGACTAGATTTTTGCGAGCGAGCGGAGCGAGCGAGCAACGGTCACAATTTCCAAGCTATACATATACCATATATTGCCCGGCATATATTTCGTGTTATTACCTAATTTTGTCAGCCATTTCGGACATCACATTGCACTGCACTATGTGGAAGTAGTACTATTTATGTGAAACTATTCATAAACTGTAAACATGTGTCGGTAGGCAATAGGATAAATCCTTCCGGCTCCTCGGGCTGGTGCGAATATTTCAATGTCCGTATGTGCCAAACCGTTGGTTTGAGACACACATTTACGCATTACTCGCTCGCTGCGCTCGCTCGAAAACTATAGCCTAACCTAAAACCAATACATCTTCCGTCATTCTTCGATATGGTGGCGACATATTTCAAATTTGCGAACGTGACGGATCGGTTGTGAGGTTGGACTAGATTTTTGCGAGCGGGCGGAGCGAGCGAGAAACGGTCACAATTTCCAAGCTATACATATACCATATATTGCCTTGCATAGTATTCGTGCTAGTACCTAATTTTGTCTGCCATTTCGGACATCACATTGCACTGTTATATGTGGAAATAGTACTATTTATGTGAAACTATTCATAAACTGTAAACATTTGTCAGTAGGCAATAGGATAAATACTTCCGGCTCCTCGGGCTGGTGCGAATGTTTCAATGTCCGTATGTGCCAAACCGTTGGTATGTGACACACATTTACGCGTCGCTCGCTCGCTGCGCTTGCTCGAAGACTATAGCCTAAGCTAAAACCAATCCATCTTGCGATCATTATTCGATATGGTGGCGACATATTTCAAATTTGCGAACGTGTGGGATCGGTTGTGAGGTTGGACTAGATTTTTACGAGCGAGCGGGGCGAGCGAGCAACGGTCACAATTTCCAAGCTATACATATACCTTATATTGCCTTCCATATATTTCGTGTTATTACCTAATTTTGTCAGCCATTTCGGACATCACATTGCACTGTACTATGAGGAAATAGTACTATTTATGTGAGACTATTCATAAACTGTAAACATGTGTCGGTAGGCAATAGGATAAATACTTCCGGCTCCTCGGGCTGGTGCGAATATTTCAATGTCCGTATGAGCCAAACCGTTGGTTTATGACACACCTATACGCGTCCCACGCTCGCTGCGCTCGCTCGAAAACTATAGCCTAACCTAAAACCAATCCATCTTGCGTTCATTATTCGATATGATGGCGACATATTTCAAATTTGCGAACCTGTCGGATCGGTTGTGGGGTTGGACTAGATTTTTACGAGCGAGCGGAGCGAGCGAGCAACGGTCACAATTTCCAAGCTATACATATATCATATATTGCCTTGCATAGTTTTCGTGCTAGTATCTAATTTTGTCTGCAATTTCGGACATCACGTTGCACTGTACTATGAGGAAACGGTACTAATTATGTGAAACTGTTGGTAAACCGTAAACATTTGTCAGAAGGCAATAGGATAAAGACTTTCGGCTCCTCGGGCTGGTGCGAATATTTCAATGTCCGTATGTGCCAAACCGTTGGTTTGTGACACACCTTTACGCGTCTCTCGCTCGCTGCGCTTGCTCGAAGACTATAGCCTAAGCTAAAACCAATCCATCTTGCGATCATTATTCGATATGGTGGCGACATATTTCAAATTTGCGAACGTGTGGGATCGGTTGTGAGGTTGGACTAGATTTTTACGAGCGAGCGGGGCGAGCGAGCAACGGTCACAATTTCCAAGCTATACATATACCTTATATTGCCTTCCATATATTTCGTGTTATTACCTAATTTTGTCAGCCATTTCGGACATCACATTGCACTGTACTATGAGGAAATAGTACTATTTATGTGAGACTATTCATAAACTGTAAACATGTGTCGGTAGGCAATAGGATAAATACTTCCGGCTCCTCGGGCTGGTGCGAATATTTCAATGTCCGTATGAGCCAAACCGTTGGTTTATGACACACCTATACGCGTCCCTCGCTCGCCATGCTCACTCGAAAGCTATAGCCTAACCTAAAACCAATCCAGCTTCCGTTCTTTATTTGATAAGGTGGCGACATGTCTCGAATTTGCGAACGTGTCGGATCGGTTGTGAGGTTGGACTAGATTTTTGCGAGCGAGCGGAGCGAGCGAGAAACGGTCACAATTTCCAAGCTATACATATACCATATATTGCCTTGCATAGTATTCGTGCTAGTACCTAATTTTGTCTGCCATTTCGGACATCACATTGCACTGTACCATGAGGAAACGGTACTAATTATGTGAAACTGTTGGTAAACCGTAAACATTTGTCAGAAGGCAATAGGATAAAGACTTTCGGCTCCTCGGGCTGGTGCGAATATTTCAATGTCCGTATGTGCCAAACCGTTGGTTTGAGACACACATTTACGCATTACTCGCTCGCTGCGCTCGCTCGAAAACTATAGCCTAACCTAAAACCAATACATCTTCCGTCATTCTTCGATATGGTGGCGACATATTTCAAATTTGCGAACGTGACGGATCGGTTGTGAGGTTGGACTAGATTTTTTCGAGCGAGCGGAGCGAGCGAGAAACGGTCACAATTTCCAACCTATACATACACCTTATATTGACTTCCATATATTTCGTGTTATTACCTAATTTTGTCTGCCATTTCGGACATCACATTGCACTGTACTATGAGGAAACGGTACTAATTATGTGAAACTGTTGGTAAACCGTAAACATTTGTCAGAAGGCAATAGGATAAAGACTTTCAGCTCCTCGGGCTGGTGCGAATATTTCAATGTCCGTATGTGCCGAACCGTTGGTTTGTGACACACCTTTACGCGTCTCTCGCTCGCCGAACTCGCACGAAAGCTATAGCCTAACCTAAAACCAATCCATCTTCCGTTCATTATTGGATATGGTGGCGACATATTTCAAATTTGCGAACGTGTCGGATCGCTTGTGAGCTTGGACTAGATTTTTTCGAGCGAGCGGAGCGAGCGAGCAACGGTCACAATTTCCAAGCTATACATATACCATATATTGCCTGGCATATATTTCGTGTTATTACCTAATTTTGTCAGCCATTTCGGACATCACGTTGCACTGTACTATGAGGAAACGGTACTAATTATGTGAAACTATTGGTAAACCGTAAACATTTGTCAGAAGGCAACAGGATAAAGACTTCCGGCTCCTCGGGCTGGTGCGAATATTTCAATGTCCGTATGTGCCAAACCGTTGGTTTGTGACACACCTTTACGCGTCACTCGATCGCTGCGCTCGCACGAAAGCTATAGCCTAACCTAAAAACAATCCACCTTCCGTTCATTATGCGATATGGTGGCGACATATTTCAAATTTGCGAACATGTCGGATCGGTTGTGAGGTTGGACTAGATTTTTTCGAGCGAGCGGAGCGAGCGAGCAACGGTCACAATTTCCAAGCTATACATATACCTTATATTGCCTTGCATATATTTCGTGTTAGTACCTAATTTTGTCAGCCATTTCGGACATCACATTGCACTGTACTATGAGGAAACGGTACTAATTATGTGAAACTATTATTAAACCGTAAACATTTGTCAGAAGGCAATAGGATAAAGATTTCCGGCTCCTCGGGCTGGTGCGAATATTTCAATGTCCGTATGTGCCAAACCGTTGGTTTATGACACACCTTTACGCGTCGCTCGCTCGAAAACTATAGCCTAACCTAAAACCAATACATCTTCCGTCATTCTTCGATATGGTGGCGACATATTTCAAATATGCGAACGTGTGGGATCGGTTGTGAGGTTGGACTAGATTTTTGCGAGCGAGCGGAGCGAGCGAGCAACGGTCACAATTTCCAAGCTATACATATACCTTATATTGTCTTCCATATATTTCGTGTTATTACCTAATTTTGTCTGCCATTTCGGACATCACATTGCACTGTACTATGAGGAAACGGTACTAATTATGTGAAACTGTTGGTAAACCGTAAACATTTGTCAGAAGGCAATAGGATAAAGACTTTCGGCTCCTCGGGCTGGTGCGAATATTTCAATCTCCGTATGTGCCAAACCGTTGGTTTGAGACACACATTTACGCATTACTCGCTCGCTGCGCTCGCTCGAAAACTATAGCCTAACCTAAAACCAATACATCTTCCGTCATTCTTCGATATGGTGGCGACATATTTCAAATTTGCGAACGTGACGGATCGGTTGTGAGGTTGGACTAGATTTTTTCGAGCGAGCGGAGCGAGCGAGAAACGGTCACAATTTCCAACCTATACATACACCTTATATTGACTTCCATATATTTCGTGTTATTACCTAATTTTGTCTGCCATTTCGGACATCACATTGCACTGTACTATGAGGAAACGGTACTAATTATGTGAAACTGTTGGTAAACCGTAAACATTTGTCAGAAGGCAATAGGATAAAGACTTTCAGCTCCTCGGGCTGGTGCGAATATTTCAATGTCCGTATGTGCCGAACCGTTGGTTTGTGACACACCTTTACGCGTCTCTCGCTCGCCGAACTCGCACGAAAGCTATAGCCTAACCTAAAACCAATCCATCTTCCGTTCATTATTGGATATGGTGGCGACATATTTCAAATTTGCGAACGTGTCGGATCGCTTGTGAGCTTGGACTAGATTTTTTCGAGCGAGCGGAGCGAGCGAGCAACGGTCACAATTTCCAAGCTATACATATACCATATTTTGCCTGGCATATATTTCGTGTTATTACCTAATTTTGTCAGCCATTTCGGACATCACGTTGCACTGTACTATGAGGAAACGGTACTAATTATGTGAAACTATTGGTAAACCGTAAACATTTGTCAGAAGGCAACAGGATAAAGACTTCCGGCTCCTCGGGCTGGTGCGAATATTTCAATGTCCGTATGTGCCAAACCGTTGGTTTGTGACACACCTTTACGCGTCACTCGATCGCTGCGCTCGCACGAAAGCTATAGCCTAACCTAAAAACAATCCACCTTCCGTTCATTATGCGATATGGTGGCGACATATTTCAAATTTGCGAACATGTCGGATCGGTTGTGAGGTTGGACTAGATTTTTTCGAGCGAGCGGAGCGAGCGAGCAACGGTCACAATTTCCAAGCTATACATATACCTTATATTGCCTTGCATATATTTCGTGTTAGTACCTAATTTTGTCAGCCATTTCGGACATCACATTGCACTGTACTATGAGGAAACGGTACTAATTATGTGAAACTATTATTAAACCGTAAACATTTGTCAGAAGGCAATAGGATAAAGATTTCCGGCTCCTCGGGCTGGTGCGAATATTTCAATGTCCGTATGTGCCAAACCGTTGGTTTATGACACACCTTTACGCGTCGCTCGCTCGAAAACTATAGCCTAACCTAAAACCAATCCATCTTCCGTTCATTATTCGATATGGTGGCGACATATTTCAAATATGCGAACGTGTGGGATCGGTTGTGAGGTTGGACTAGATTTTTACGAACGAGCGGAGCGAGCGAGCAACGGTCACAATTTCCAAGCTATACATATACCTTATATTGTCTTCCATATATTTCGTGTTATTACCTAATTTTGTCTGCCATTTCGGACATCACATTGCACTGTACTATGAGGAAACGGTACTAATTATGTGAAACTGTTGGTAAACCGTAAACATTTGTCAGAAGGCAATAGGATAAAGACTTTCGGCTCCTCGGGCTGGTGCGAATATTTCAATGTCCGTATGTGCCAAACCGTTGGTTTGTGACACACCTTTACGCGGCTCTCGCTCGCTGCGCTCGCACGAAAGCTATAGCCTAACCTAAAAACAATCCCTCTTGCGTTAGTCATTCGACATGGAGGCGACTTATTTCAAATTTGGGAACGTGTCGGATCGGATGTGAGGTTGGACTAGATTTTTACGAGCGAGCGGAGCGAGCGAGCAACGGTCACAATTTCCAAGCTATACATACACCTTATATTGTCTTCCATATATTTCGTGTTATTACCTAATTTTGTCTGCCATTTCGGACATCACATTGCACTGTACTATGAGGAAACGGTACTAATTATGTGAAACTATTATTAAACCCTAAACATTTGTCAGAAGGCAATAGGATAAAGATTTCCGGCTCCTCGGGCTGGTGCGAATATTTCAATGTCCGTATGTGCCAAACCGTTGGTTTATGACACACCTTTACGCGTCGCTCGCACGAAAACTATAGCCTAACCTAAAACCAATACATCTTCCGTCATTCTTCGATATGGTGGCGACATATTTCAAATTTGCGAACGTGACGGATCAGTTGTGAGGTTGGACTAGATTTTTGCGAGCGAGCGGAGCGAGCGAGAAACGGTCACAATTTCCAAGCTATACATATACCATATATTGCCTTGCATAGTATTCGTGCTAGTACCTAATTTTGTCTGCCATTTCGGACATCACATTGCACTGTTATATGTGGAAATAGTACTATTTATGTGAAACTATTCATAAACTGTAAACATTTGTCAGTAGGCAATAGGATAAATACTTCCGGCTCCTCGGGCTGGTGCGAATGTTTCAATGTCCGTATGTGCCAAACCGTTGGTATGTGACACACATTTACGCGTCGCTCGCTCGCTGCGCTTGCTCGAAGACTATAGCCTAAGCTAAAACCAATCCATCTTGCGTTCATTATTCGATATGGTGGCGACATATTTCAAATTTGCGAACGTGTGGGATCGGTTGTGAGGTTGGACTAGATTTTTACGAGCGAGCGGGGCGAGCGAGCAACGGTCACAATTTCCAAGCTATACATATACCTTATATTGCCTTCCATATATTTCGTGTTATTACCTAATTTTGTCAGCCATTTCGGACATCACATTGCACTGTACTATGAGGAAATAGTACTATTTATGTGAAACTATTCATAAACTGTAAACATGTGTCGGTAGGCAATAGGATAAATACTTCCGGCTCCTCGGGCTGGTGCGAATATTTCAATGTCCGTATGAGCCAAACCGTTGGTTTATGACACACCTATACGCGTCCCACGCTCGCTGCGCTCGCTCGAAAACTATAGCCTAACCTAAAACCAATCCATCTTGCGTTCATTATTCGATATGATGGCGACATATTTCAAATTTGCGAACCTGTCGGATCGGTTGTGGGGTTGGACTAGATTTTTACGAGCGAGCGGAGCGAGCGAGCAACGGTCACAATTTCCAAGCTATACATATACCATATATTGTCTTGCATATATTTCGTGTTATTACCTAATTTTGTCAGCCATTTCGGACATCACATTGCACTGCACTATGTGGAAGTAGTACTATTTATGTGAAACTATTCATAAACTGTAAACATGTGTCGGTAGGCAATAGGATAAATACTTCCGGCTCCTCGGGCTGGTGCGAATATTTCAATGTCCGTATGTGCCAAACCGTTGGTTTGAGACACACATTTACGCATTACTCGCTCGCTGCGCTCGCTCGAAAACTATAGCCTAACCTAAAACCAATACATCTTCCGTCATTCTTCGATATGGTGGCGACATATTTCAAATTTGCGAACGTGACGGATCGGTTGTGAGGTTGGACTAGATTTTTGCGAGCGAGCGGAGCGAGCGAGAAACGGTCACAATTTCCAAGCTATACATATACCATATATTGCCTTGCATAGTATTCGTGCTAGTACCTAATTTTGTCTGCCATTTCGGACATCACATTGCACTGTACTATGAGGAAACGGTACTAATTATGTGAAACTGTTGGTAAACCGTAAACATTTGTCAGAAGGCAATAGGATAAAGACTTTCGGCTCCTCGGGCTGGTGCGAATATTTCTATGTCCGTATGTGCCAAACCGTTGGTTTGAGACACACATTTACGCATTACTCGCTCGCTGCGCTCGCTCGAAAACTATAGCCTAACCTAAAACCAATACATCTTCCGTCATTCTTCGATATGGTGGCGACATATTTCAAATTTGCGAACGTGACGGATCGGTTGTGAGGTTGGACTAGATTTTTTCGAGCGAGCGGAGCGAGCGAGAAACGGTCACAATTTCCAACCTATACATACACCTTATATTGACTTCCATATATTTCGTGTTATTACCTAATTTTGTCTGCCATTTCGGACATCACATTGCACTGTACTATGAGGAAACGGTACTAATTATGTGAAACTGTTGGTAAACCGTAAACATTTGTCAGAAGGCAATAGGATAAAGACTTTCAGCTCCTCGGGCTGGTGCGAATATTTCAATGTCCGTATGTGCCGAACCGTTGGTTTGTGACACACCTTTACGCGTCTCTCGCTCGCCGAACTCGCACGAAAGCTATAGCCTAACCTAAAACCAATCCATCTTCCGTTCATTATTGGATATGGTGGCGACATATTTCAAATTTGCGAACGTGTCGGATCGCTTGTGAGCTTGGACTAGATTTTTTCGAGCGAGCGGAGCGAGCGAGCAACGGTCACAATTTCCAAGCTATACATATACCATATATTGCCTGGCATATATTTCGTGTTATTACCTAATTTTGTCAGCCATTTCGGACATCACGTTGCACTGTACTATGAGGAAACGGTACTAATTATGTGAAACTATTGGTAAACCGTAAACATTTGTCAGAAGGCAACAGGATAAAGACTTCCGGCTCCTCGGGCTGGTGCGAATATTTCAATGTCCGTATGTGCCAAACCGTTGGTTTGTGACACACCTTTACGCGTCACTCGATCGCTGCGCTCGCACGAAAGCTATAGCCTAACCTAAAAACAATCCACCTTCCGTTCATTATTCGATATGGTGGCGACATATTTCAAATTTGCGAACGTGTGGGATCGGTTGTGAGGTTGGACCAGATTTTTACGAGCGAGCGGAGCGAGCGAGCAACGGTCACAATTTCCAAGCTATACATATACCATATATTGTCTTGCATATATTTCGTGCTTGTACCTAATTTTGTCAGCCATTTCGGACATCACGTTGCACTGTACTATGAGGAAACGGTACTAATTATGTGAAACTATTGGTAAACCGTAAACATTTGTCAGAAGGCAATAGGATAAAGACTTCCGGCTCCTCGGGCTGGTACGAATATTTCAATGTCCGTATGTGCCAAACCGTTGGTTTGTGACACACCTTTACGCGTCTCTCGTACGCTGCGCTCGCACGAAAGCTATAGCCTAACCTAAAACCAATCCATCTTGCGTTCATTATTCGATATGGTGGCGACATATTTCAAATTTGCGAACGTGTGGGATCGGTTGTGAGGTTGGACTAGATTTTTACGAGCGAGCGGGGCGAGCGAGCAACGGTCACAATTTCCAAGCTATACATATACCTTATATTGCCTTCCATATATTTCGTGTTATTACCTAATTTTGTCAGCCATTTCGGACATCACATTGCACTGTACTATGAGGAAATAGTACCATTTATGTGAAACTATTCATAAACTGTAAACATGTGTCGGTAGGCAATAGGATAAATACTTCCGGCTCCTCGGGCTGGTGCGAATATTTCAATGTCCGTATGAGCCAAACCGTTGGTTTATGACACACCTATACGCGTCCCACGCTCGCTGCGCTCGCTCGAAAACTATAGCCTAACCTAAAACCAATCCATCTTGCGTTCATTATTCGATATGATGGGCGACATATTTCAAATTTGCGAACCTGTCGGATCGGTTTGTGGGGTTGGACTAGATTTTTACGAGCGAGCGGAGCGAGCGAGCAACGGTCACAATTTCCAAGCTATACATATACCTTATATTGCCTTCCATATATTTCGTGTTATTACCTAATTTTGTCAGCCATTTCGGACATCACATTGCACTGTACTATGAGGAAATAGTACTATTTATGTGAAACTATTCATAAACTGTAAACATGTGTCGGTAGGCAATAGGATAAATACTTCCGGCTCCTCGGGCTGGTGCGAATATTTCAATGTCCGTATGAGCCAAACCGTTGGTTTATGACACACCTATACGCGTCCCACGCTCGCTGCGCTCGCTCGAAAACTATAGCCTAACCTAAAACCAATCCATCTTGCGTTCATTATTCAATATGATGGCGACATATTTCAAATTTGCGAACCTGTCGGATCGGTTGTGGGGTTGGACTAGATTTTTACGAGCGAGCGGAGCGAGCGAGCAACGGTCACAATTTCCAAGCTATACATATACCATATATTGTCTTGCATATATTTCGTGCTTGTACCTAATTTTGTCAGCCATTTCGGACATCACGTTGCACTGTACTATGAGGAAACGGTACTAATTATGTGAAACTATTGGTAAACCGTAAACATTTGTCAGAAGGCAATAGGATAAAGACTTCCGGCTCCTCGGGCTGGTACGAATATTTCAATGTCTGTATGTGCCAAACCGTTGGTTTGTGACACACCTTTACGCGTCTCTCGTACGCTGCGCTCGCACGAAAGCTATAGCCTAACCTAAAACCAATCCATCTTGCGTTCATTATTCGATATGGTGGCGACATATTTCAAATTTGCGAACGTGTGGGATCGGTTGTGAGGTTGGACTAGATTTTTACGAGCGAGCGGGGCGAGCGAGCAACGGTCACAATTTCCAAGCTATACATATACCTTATATTGCCTTCCATATATTTCGTGTTATTACCTAATTTTGTCAGCCATTTTCGGACATCACATTGCACTGTACTATGAGGAAATAGTACCATTTATGTGAAACTATTCATAAACTGTAAACATGTGTCGGTAGGCAATAGGATAAATACTTCCGGCTCCTCGGGCTGGTGCGAATATTTCAATGTCCGTATGAGCCAAACCGTTGGTTTATGACCACACCTATACGCGTCCCACGCTCGCTGCGCTCGCTCGGAAAACTATAGCCTAACCTAAAACCAATCCATCTTGCGTTCATTATTCGATATGATGGCGACATATTTCAAATTTGCGAACCTGTCGGATCGGTTGTGGGGTTGGACTAGATTTTTACGAGCGAGCGGAGCGAGCGAGCAACGGTCACAATTTCCAAGCTATACATATACCTTATATTGCCTTCCATATATTTCGTGTTATTACCTAATTTTGTCAGCCATTTCGGACATCACATTGCACTGTACTATGAGGGAAATAGTACTATTTATGTGAAACTATTCATAAACTGTAAACATGTGTCGGTAGGCAATAGGATAAATACTTCCGGCTCCTCGGGCTGGTGCGAATATTTCAATGTCCGTATGAGCCAAACCGTTGGTTTATGACACACCTATACGCGTCCCACGCTCGCTGCGCTCGCTCGAAAACTATAGCCTAACCTAAAACCAATCCATCTTGCGTTCATTATTCAATATGATGGCGACATATTTCAAATTTGCGAACCTGTCGGATCGGTTGTGGGGTTGGACTAGATTTTTACGAGCGAGCGGAGCGAGCGAGCAACGGTCACAATTTCCAAGCTATACATATACCATATATTGTCTTGCATATATTTCGTGCTTGTACCTAATTTTGTCAGCCATTTCGGACATCACGTTGCACTGTACTATGAGGGAAACGGTACTAATTATGTGAAACTATTGGTAAACCGTAAACATTTATCAGAAGGCAATAGGATAAAGACTTCCGGCTCCTCGGGCTGGTACGAATATTTCAATGTCCCGTATGTGCCAAACCGTTGGTTTGTGACACACCTTTACGCGTCTCTCGTACGCTGCGCTCGCACGAAAGCTATAGCCTAACCTAAAACCAATCCATCTTGCGTTCATTATTCGATATGGTGGCGACATATTTCAAATTTGCGAACGTGTGGGATCGGTTGTGAGGGTTGGACTAGATTTTTACGAGCGAGCGGGGCGAGCGAGCAACGGTCACAATTTCCAAGCTATACATATACCTTATATTGCCTTCCATATATTTCGTGTTATTACCTAATTTTGTCAGCCATTTCGGACATCACATTGCACTGTACTATGAGGAAATAGTACCATTTATGTGAAACTATTCATAAACTGTAAACATGTGTCGGTAGGCAATAGGATAAACACTTCCGGCTCCTCGGGCTGGTGCGAATATTTCAATGTCCGTATGAGCCAAACCGTTGGTTTATGACACACCTATACGCGTCCCACGCTCGCTGCGCTCGCTCGAAAACTATAGCCTAACCTAAAACCAATCCATCTTGCGTTCATTATTCGATATGATGGCGACATATTTCAAATTTGCGAACCTGTCGGATCGGTTGTGGGGTTGGACCTAGATTTTTACGAGCGAGCGGGAGCGAGCGAGCAACGGTCACAATTTCCAAGCTATACATATACCATATATTGTCTTGCATATATTTCGTGCTTGTACCTAATTTTGTCAGCCACTTCGGACATCACGTTGCACTGTACTATGAGGAAACGGTACTAATTATGTGAAACTATTCATAAACTGTAACCATGTGTCGGTAGGCAATAGGATAAATACTTCCGGCTCCTCGGGCTGGTGCGAATAGATCAATGTCCGTATGTGCCAAACCGTTGGTTTGTGACACACCTTTACGCGTCTCTCGCTCGCTGCGCTCGCACGAAAGCTATAGCCTAACATAAACCAATCCATCTTCCGTTCATTATTCGATATGGTGGCGACATGTTTCGAATTTGAGAACGTGTGGGGATCGGTTGTGAGGTTGGACCAGATTTTTACGAGCGAGCGGAAGCGAGCGTGCAACGGTCACAATTTCCAAGCTATACATATACCTTATATTGCCTTGCTTATATTTCTTATTATTACCTACTTTTATCAGCCATTTTGGACATCACATTGCACTGTTATATGTGGAAATAGTACTATTTATGTGAAACTATTCATAAGCTGTAAGCATTTGTCAGTAGGCAATAGGATAAAGACTTCCGGCTCCTCGGGCTGGTGCGAATGTTTCAATGTCCGTATGTGCCAAACCGTTGGTACGTGACACACATTTACGCGTCGCTCGCTCGCTGCGCTCGCTCGAAGACTATAGCCTAACCTAAAACCAATCCATCTTGCGTTCATTATTCGATATGATGGCGACATATTTCAAATTTGGGAACGTGTCGGATCGGTTGTGAGGTTGGACTAGATTTTTACGAGCGAGCGGAGCGAGCGAGCAACGGTCACAATTTCCAAGCTATACATATATCATATATTGCCTTGCATAGTTTTCGTGCTAGTATCTAATTTTGTCTGCAATTTCGGACATCACATTGCACTGTACTATGAGGAAACGGTACTAATTATGTGAGACTGCTGGTAAACCGTAAACATTTCTCAGAAGGCAATAGGATAAAGACTTTCGGCTCCTCGGGCTGGTGCGAATATTTCAATGTCCGTATGTGCCAAACCGTTGGTTTGTGACACACCTTTACGCGTCTTTCGCTCGCTGCGCTCGCTCGAAAGCTATAGCCTAACCTAAAAACAATCCCTCTTGCGTTAGTCATTCGACATGAAGGCGACTTATTTCAAATTTGGGAACGTGTCGGATCGAATGTGAGGTTGGACTGGATTTTTACGAGCAAGCGGAGCGAGGGAGCAACGGTCACAATTTCCAAGCTATACATGTACCATATATTGCCTTGCATATATTTCGTGTTATTACTTAATTTTGTCAGCCATTTCGGACATCACATTGCACTGTACTATGTGGAAATAGTACTATTTATGTGAAACTATTCATAAACTGTAAACATGTGTCGGTAGGCAATAGGATAAATACTTCCGGCTCCTCGGGCTGGTGCGAATATTTCAATGTCCGTATGTGCCAAACCGTTGGTTTATGACACACCTTTACGCGTATCTCGATCGCTGCGCTCGTTCGAAAACTATAGCCTAACCTAAAACCTATCCATCTTGCGTTCATTATTCGATATGATGGCGACATATTTCAAATTTGGGAACGTGTCGGATCGGTTGTGAGGTTGGACTCGATTTTTACGAGCGAGCGGAGCAAGCGAGCAACGGTCACAATTTCCAAGCTATACATATACCTTATATTGCCTTCCATATATTTCGTGTTATTACCAGATTTTGTCAGCCATTTCGGACATCACATTGCACTGTACTTTGTGGAAATAGTACTATTTATGTGAAACTATTGGTAAACTGTAAACATTTGTCAGAAGGCAATAGGATAAAGACTTCCGGCTCCTCGGGCTGGTGCGAATATTTCAATGTCCCCATGTGCCAAACCGTTGGATTGTGACACACCTCTCCGCGTCCCGCGCTCGCCATGCTCACTCGAAAGCTATAGCCTAACCTAAAACCAATCCAGCTTCCGTTCTTTATTTGATAAGGTGGCGACATGTCTCGAATTTGCGAACGTGTCGGATCGGTTGTGAGGTTGGATCAGAATTTTACGAGCGAGCGGAGCGAGCGGTGCAGCAGTCACAATTTCCAAGCTATACATATATCTTATATTGCCTTCCATATATTTCGTGTTATTACCTAATTTTGTCAGCCATTTCGGACATCACATTGCACTGTACTATGAGGAAATAGTACTATTTATGTGAAACTATTCATGAACTGTAAACATGTGTCGGTAGGCAATAGGATAAATACTTCCGGCTCCTCGGGCTGGTGCGAATATTTCAATATCCGTATGTGCCAAACCGTTGGTTTATGACACACCTTTACGCGTCTCTCGCTCGACGCGCTCGCTCGAAAACTATAGCCTAACCTAAAACCAATCCATCTTGCGTTCATTATTCGATATGATGGCGACATATTTCAAATTTGCGAACGTGTTGGATCGGTTGTGAGGTTGGGACTAGATTTTTGCGAGCGAGCGGAGCGAGCGAGCAAACGGTCACAATTTCCAAGCTATACATATACCATATATTGCCTGGCATATATTTCGTGTTATTACCTAATTTTGTCAGCCATTTCGGACATCACATTGCACTGCACTATGTGGAAAGTAGTACTATTTATGTGAAACTATTCATAAACTGTAAACATGTGTCGGTAGGCAATAGGATAAATACTTCCGGCTCCTCGGGCTGGTGCGAATATTTCAATGTCCGTATGTGCCAAACCGTTGGTTTGAGACACACATTTACGCATTACTCGCTCGCTGCGCTCGCTCGAAAACTATAGCCTAACCTAAAACCAATACATCTTCCGTCATTCTTCGATATGGTGGCGACATATTTCAAATTTGCGAACGTGACGGATCGGTTGTGAGGTTGGACTAGATTTTTGCGAGCGAGCGGAGCGAGCGAGAAACGGTCACAATTTCCAAGCTATACATATACCATATATTGCCTTGCATAGTATTCGTGCTAGTACCTAATTTTGTCAGCCATTTCGGACATCACATTGCACTGTACTATGAGGGAAACGGTACTAATTATGTGAAACTATTGGTAAACCGTAAACATTTGTCAGAAGGCAACAGGATAAAGACTTCCGGCTCCTCGGGCTGGTGCGAATATTTCAATGTCCGTATGTGCCGAACCGTTGGTTTGTGACACACCTTTACGCGTCTCTCGCTCGCCGAACTCGCACGGAAAGCTATAGCCTAACCTAAAACCAATCCATCTTCCGTTCATTATTGGATATGGTGGCGACATATTTCAAATTTGCGAACGTGTCGGATCGCTTGTGAGCTTGGACTAGATTTTTTCGAGCGAGCGGAGCGAGCGAGCAACGATCACAATTTCCAACCTATACATACACCTTATATTGACTTCCATATATTTCGTGTTATTACCTAATTTTGTCTGCCATTTCGGACATCACATTGCACTGTACTATGAGGGAAACGGTACTAATTATGTGAAACTATTGGTAAACCGTAAACATTTGTCAGAAGGCAACAGGATAAAGACTTCCGGCTCCTCGGGCTGGTGCGAATATTTCAATATCCGTATGTGCCAAACCGTTGGTTTATGAAACACCTTTACGCGTCTCTCGCTCGACGCGCTCGCTCGAAAACTATAGCCTAACCTAAAACCAATCCATCTTGCGTTCATTATTCGATATGATGGCGACATATTTCAAATTTGCGAACGTGTTGGATCGGTTGTGAGGTTGGACTAGATTTTTGCGAGCGAGCGGAGCGAGCGAGCAACGGTCACAATTTCCAAGCTATACATATAACATATATTGCCTGGCATATATTTCGTGTTATTACCTAATTTTGTCAGCCATTTCGGACATCACATTGCACTGTACTATGAGGAAACGGTACTAATTATGTGAAACTATTATTAAACCGTAAACATTTGTCAGAAGGCAATAGGATAAAGACTTTCAGCTCCTCGGGCTGGTGCGAATATTTCAATGTCCGTATGTGCCGAACCGTTGGTTTTGTGACACACCTTTACGCGTCTCTCGCTCGCCGAACTCGCACGAAAGCTATAGCCTAACCTAAAACCAATCCATCTTCCGTTCATTATTCGATTATGGTGGCGACATATTTCAAATATGCGAACGTGTGGGATCGGTTGTGAGGTTGGGACTAGATTTTTACGAGCGAGCGGGAGCGAGCGAGCAACGGTCACAATTTCCAAGCTATACATATACCTTATATTGCCTTGCATATATTTCGTGTTAGTACCTAATTTTGTCAGCCATTTCGGACATCACATTGCACTGTACTATGAGGAAACGGTACTAATTATGTGAAACTATTATTAAACCGTAAACATTTGTCAGAAGGCAATAGGATAAAGACTTTCAGCTCCTCGGGCTGGTGCGAATATTTCAATGTCCGTATGTGCCGAACCGTTGGTTTTGTGACACACCTTTACGCGTCTCTCGCTCGCCGAACTCGCACGAAAGCTATAGCCTAACCTAAAACCAATCCATCTTCCGTTCATTATTCGATATGGTGGCGACATATTTCAAATATGCGAACGTGTGGGATCGGTTGTGAGGTTGGACTAGATTTTTACGAGCGAGCGGAGCGAGCGAGAGCAACGGTCACAATTTCCAAGCTATACATATACCTTATATTGTCTTCCATATATTTCGTGTTATTACCTAATTTTGTCTGCCATTTCGGACATCACATTGCACTGTACTATGAGGAAACGGTACTAATTATGTGAAAATATTATTAAACCCTAAACATTTGTCAGAAGGCAATAGGATAAAGATTTCCGGCTCCTCGGGCTGGTGCGAATATTTCAATGTCCCCATGTGCCAAACCGTTTGATTGTGACACACCTCTCCGCGTCCCTCGCTCGCCATGCTCGCTCGAAAGCTATAGCCTAACCTAAAACCAATCCAGCTTCCGTTCATTATTTGATATGGTGGCGACATGTCTCGAATTTGCGAACGTGTCGGATCGGTTGTGAGGTTGGACCAGATTTTTACGAGCGAGCGGAGCGAGCGTGCAGCAGTCACAATTTCCAAGCTATACATATACCTTATATTGCCTTGCATATATTTCGTGTTAGTACCTAATATAATCAGCCATTTCGGACATCACATTGCACTGTACTATGAGGAAATAGTACTATTTATGTGAAACTATTCATAAATTGTAAACATGTGTCGGTAGGCAATAGGATGAATACTTCCGGCTCCTCGGGCTGGTGCGAATATTTCAATATCCGTATGTGCCAAACCGTTGGTTTGTGACACACCTTACGCGGCTCTCGCTCGCTGCGCTCGCACGAAAGCTATAGCCTAACCTAAAACCAATCCATATTCCGTTCATTATTCGATATGGTGGCGACATATTTCAAATTTGCGAACGTGTGGGATCGGTTGTGAGGTTGGACTAGATTTTTACGAGCGAGCGGAGCGAGCGAGCAATGGTCACAATTTCCAAGCTATACATATACCTTATATTGTCTTCCATATATTTCGTGTTATTACCTAATTTTGTCTGCCATTTCGGACATCACATTGCACTGTACTATGAGGGAAACGGTACTAATTGTGTGAAACTGTTGGTAAACCGTAAACATTTGTCAGAAGGCAATAGGATAAAGACTTTCGGCTCCTCGGGCTGATGCGAATATTTCAATGTCCGTATGTGCCAAACCGTTGGTTTGTGACACACCTTTTCGCGGCTCTCGCTCGCTGCGCTCGCACGAAAGCTATAGCCTAACCTAAAAACATCCCTCTTGCGTTAGTCATTCGACATGGAGGCGACTTATTTCAAATTTGAGAACGTATCGGATCGGATCTGAGGTTGGACTAGATTTTTACGAGCGAGCGGAGCGAGCGAGCAACGGTCACAATTTCCAAGCTATACATGTACCTTATATTGTCTTCCTTGTCTT